>NC_051185.1:95160489-95206647 GCF_013339695.2 Rhipicephalus sanguineus | reverse complement strand
CCTTTTGCAATTCAAACCACACACTCGCAGCACCCGCAGCACTGACGAGGAAGACATTAATACAAGCGTCGAAGAAGAACACAAGAAGGTAGCGGGCGGGAGTAACACACGCCTAAAGTATCCATGGAAAATCGTTAGTGCTGCACTAGAAGGGTTAAGAAGTATCATTACCAGGATAAGATGCCGCGTTCCCCCACTGAACTTCTGCCTACACAGGTCGCGTCTGGTACAGTCACCCTTATGCCTCCACTGCAACGAGAGTGAATCTTGCATCATTTCTTTTTAACATGCAGATTGTTCACAAATCAAAGAAAACGATTGCTAGATCAACCTCTCCGAAGGATGGGCTTAAATTTATCCCTTCCGGTGATTCTTTCCTTTGGTGCAACTGAAATGGGCTTTAGCCACAGAGGAACGTTTGCGAAGCCGTGTGCGAGTTTTTACGGGAAACAAAAAGAATAGAATGTTAAGTTTATGCACCATTTCACTGTTTCAACCTATTGAAATTTTTTTTAACATCTGGATTGTACCAGTCATCTAATTTTTTAAATCATTCATTCCTAAACGTATTCGTATTGTAAAACAATTTAATTTCTAAAATAAGGTACCACCTGTTTCATGGCCGATCCCCCGTGGTGGGTTGCGCCAAGTAACTGAGGACCAACCAACCAACCAACCAACACGAAACAGCGCCCAAGTGGAAGACACGAAGGCAACGGGTAAGACCTCTTGTCTCTCCTCCGCTGCCGTCGTGTCTTCCTTGTGAGCGCCTGTCTTCGTGTCTTCCTCGTCGTCACTATTGCTTGTTTTTTTCGTTGCTCTGTTTCATAACCATGAACCCTTACCAACTCGCGCAACTATCAGTGTTACTGTCCAAGGTGTAAGCCATCTGTTGAGGCTATATTACCGTCCTCTTTAGATCACCCGAACGCCACAGAGACTAAGTGAACGCACGCCTGCACCAACGCTTCCGAGGAGCGCGACCTTATTATTTTAGTCGCAGGAATGCCGACAAAGAACAGTGAAAGAGAAGCTTGCGCAATAACGTGATAATTGCGTCTTTTTCTGGCGAAAGGCTTAGGTGCGTCATAAAAAGGGAAAAGGGACCGTCGGTGACACCACGAAGTGATACAATAAGTCAGCATGCGGCTTATCGTGACGTCAGGGATCGCTGAGACTTGTGAGGTCGTTATGACGTTATCAGGGCGTCGTTATGATGTGACATGACGTGACTTAAGATTATGACACGTCAACGTTGCTTCGTCAAATGTCGGCCAATATTGGAAGCAGGGTTAAACTACGTTAGCTGCAGAAAGCATTCGGGCTCGGGGAGGGGGGTAGTTAGCACAGTCTACCGAGAAGAAAAAGAAGCTTAAAAGATGGCTTTTATCTTCATCTGCATCAAGCGCCTGACTCACAGGAGCGGTCTGTACGGCATGAAGGGACAGGTCGTCCATCATTCAAACACACATTAACACACATGAACAGAGTCGAGGCGTAAGCAGGCGCTCCTCCACGGCGTTCAGCATGAGTAGGCCTTAGGGCATCGGAAGTACACGTAATCATTCGCGGTGCTGAAGGTAGATTAGCTTGCCGCAGACCAAGGTGTCCTTGCACGTGCCACACACTGGTATCCCAGCTGGAATGCCGAGACCCGGATGGTACTCGCAAATCACGCGCAATCACGCCGAAAGCTTTGCCGCGCAGATCGTCCGAGCGCCTGCACGACAGCGAGGACACCTGATTGTCGAATCAGAGTAGATCGCAAACCTTGCTCGTTATGTAAGGAATGTATTCGTTTAGAGTTCGTCTTTAAAGCTGCCATTGATGTTAACGGTACAACTGCGAATGTAAACTGTAATGTTCTACGATGCATATGTAGTGCGACTTTGTTCCATTCTATGCGCCGATGCGCTGATTGTTCCAATGCTTAAGTTGGCTTTCCTGCAGTAGTGAGTTTTCGACGCCCACGGGTGAATCAGTGAGCCACAGAAAGCTTCCTGTTAAGACAGGAAAGGCGCCCTGGAGATACCACCCGACAACGACGTTCCAGGGAATGCCGCAACGCAGAACGTGCGCGGGAACTGCAAGAGTGTGATACAGGACGTCGTCGAAAGCACATAGCGCACCGCCTATCTGTCGTTTCATGATCAGCTAACATACTGCTGTCCCGACAGCGCTGCTGCATTTCGCAGTTGGTTTGCCAGCGTTCCTCGCAACTATACCAATCCTCGAAGAAAGGTCAGGTGATTAGTAGGAAACGCTTTCACAGAATAATTCCAGAGGAGGTTCTGCGTGCAATTATCTTACACCTGCTTGATAACGTTCGAAGCCAGCAAGACCTTCGATTTGTGGCATAGAACTGAAGTCAAGAGCGTTCAGGCTGATAGCATAATCAATATACGAATTCCACCCAGCAAATCACATTTTTTGCGATCCGTTGTTCGTTGCGTTTATTTCTGCAGCGCTCACCCTGAATTCATTCTCACAGTACCTTTGTTGATGCTCGAATAGACGTCCGCTCTGCAGCACCTTTTATCGCGAACAATGTCCGTTAGCAAGCCTAGCACATGGCTTCCGCGATCAACTCCAGCTGAGCGTCGGCGTGCTGCCGGCGGCCAGGCATTCGTTCTCATTTGAAGGGCAGTTCATGAGTTGTGTGCGAGAGAAAATGTGTGTGTTACGTTTCTAAGCATCATCATTAGGATAAAACAAATTTTATAAGTTCTATTCGAATTCTGTATATAGTTCTGTGCTAGTGCAACGTAGATCTTCACGGCATCTCTCAACATGCCGTATACGTGAACCTGAGCCCGCTAGCTTAAAAACAAATGATGCAAAAGCCTGAGTCACTCATGTTGGCGAAAGGGAAGAGATTTCTGAGAGAATTCCCGTGAACTCTGCATTTGCTGTCACTCTCTTTCGCTGTGGATTTCCGGCAAGATTTAGCGCATTCCAATGATGTATCTTATCATACTCTATATCGTCAATCGTTTTCCTAAGCGCTGTCCAAGCCATGGTTCCGCTCATGGCTTATTGGGAGAAACGTGTACTAACGCTGGTCACCACATAAGAATAAATACATGCTCCGCCCACGAACTTCGATTCCCCGCCCTTCGCGCCTATGCAAGAGAGCAGCTGGTTTCCGCTCGAAGCACAAGTGCTCTCTGTTTATTGAAGTAGATGTTTTCCGTCGTTTCTGAATAAAATATTAGCTCTGGCGGACTAATGATCTCAGGATGTCGAAAAAAAAGTCACATTGAAGATTCCGCAGCACTCGCACCACACGCCACATTGGAGATTCCGCACCACTCGCGGTGACGTCACATGTTCTGACGGCACCTACTAGGCCTTCGCAGCGGAATCGCATAAATGAAGTACTTGTCTTTGAGGAGGCCATAAACATAACATACCAAGTTTGGGGTAATTTTGTTGATCGCCAAAGCACGATAAGTACACTTTGAATCCGTGACGTCAGGCGGGAGAATTCGGCGCGATATTAAAAAATGAATCTTCGAACTTCATTTCTCCTCTATTAATAAGACCTACAATGGCGAAATTATTGACTTTAGAGTTCTCAAAGCATAATTTATCGACTAAACCGGATTAATTGTTTCCTCTTTAGTGTCCCTTTAAGGCGTTCACTAAATTGCACTTCTATTGGAAACGTTGCCGAATGGGGAAGGATGCGTAGGGACGTCTTGCTGGAACTGACCAATCGCGGCGGTCAAGGTCAAAATGCAATATTTCACTCTACCACGCCCAGACGGCGACGCCACGCCGCCGACCAAGAACACTGTGGGAGGAAAGTGCGAGGTAGAAAAGGATAGAGTGTCTGACCCTGGCGCGTGGATAGGGTGCCCGGCAGCTCTTGCCGCGGACCGAGAGGTCGTGGGTTTGACTCCCGTTGATGAAACTGTTCTTCTTCGGTTTTCCTTTGCCATCTGATCGTGTACATGTTTGGACGTCATTTCCGTGACGGAAAAACATCACTGAAGTCTTGGTAGACACCGGCATAAAACACCATCGTGTTAACTAAAACAGTCCTTTGATTGTGTTTTGGGAGTCCTCACGCACCATACATATGATACTCTTTAAAGGGATACTTGAACTCTATTTGTAGAAAATTATGCTCTCAACGGATAGCCTAGCGACCCAAGAAAAGACAATGTGTCTTTTCAAGGACAGTCATATAAGTGCCACGTGGGGACTCATAGGAAAGATAACAGATACTATAGTGAAACCTAATCAGTACCCTTTCATTAACCTTTATGTCCCAGCGTCTACATATCTGATGAAAGCACATTAGCAAATTGTGATTAAGGAAGCCAACGTATTGCCTTAAAAATTGATGTGAAATGGTGGCATTATTTCAAAGTTTCATGAGCACATCTCCAAGTGACAACTGTTTTGAACAAATTCCGCACAGAACAACGCCACTTTAGGGGCAAAGCACCTTAGGGTCTCGGCTTGTCGATGGTGCATCGTCGTCTGCTGTCGCCGCGTGCACCGTCGTGACTCATTTGTTTGCTTGCATCGCCGTGTTCTGTCCATTTACTTGAACGCTAGAGAGGGCACCACCGCCGCAACGCTCGCCGTGTGGCGAGAGAGCGAACGGCACGCGTTGACTATGGAAACACTCTTTCTGCAATGAACGCTCTACTACCAGCTTTCGAGGAACGGGAATGCGCCCTCGCCCGCGAGAGACAACGCCGATGCAGGCAACGTCAGCTAGCGAGTTTCTTGAAAAAAACCGACTGGGACTGTATTCTCAAACTATCGCAAAATACGGCAATGGCAAAAGCATCGCCTTTGTTGTGCTCTGATTGGATATTGTGCAAAAGCGGAAAAGTGAGGGCGCCATATAGTATAGAATAACACAGATCTGAGCTAGTTCGCAAGTATTCATTCTAAAAAGACAGGGCGTGTGAACACAGACACAAGAAAGAAGTCAGGACACCACAAGCGCCGAAAAAACGCCGGCGTTGATGGTGTCCTTACTTCTTCCTTGTGTCCGTGTTTGCACGCCCTGTCTCTTAAGAACGCCATCTAGTATTTCCGTCGACGTGACGGTGCTCTACGGCCCTCCTTACATGTCTGGAATAAACGAACACTCCTTATCACCGTCGGTTGGTGGTGAAGTCTAGCATTTTAGTGACATAGACGGTAGCTTCTAGTATTCGATCTTCAGCAGATCAGCGCAGCAATTTTCACGCTAAATCTTTCAGCGAGCATTACCTTAGGGTGTTTTTAGTATTCGTTCTTTGCCAGCGCAAGTGTTTTTTCATGGTCTGAACCTTCCAGGAACATCAACCATGCGTTGCTCGCGTGGTTTTTCGCGCGCCGGCAACATATTGAGATGCTCAGGCGATATCGCTGCGGCGGCACACTACAGCTGAACTCTAAGTACGGCGTGTTAAACTCTCAACGGAAATACATTTCACACAAAGTTGTATTCATTAAATATTATACTGTGCAATGAACGATTGTACAAAAAGCGTTGAAAGTGCTTTCAACACGTCGTATATCTTAAGTAGCCAAATCCAAGCCATACGCTCGACAACGCCGCACTCGAGTTGCTCTGCGCTTGTACGGTACGCTCACTCATGTGTTGTGAGACATTCTTAACACCAACGGCCAGTGCAACAATGACGTCACGGGAAAGTGCTTGTTCAGTTATTGAACGCATCAGATTTTACGTCCCCAGACGCGATACTATCGCCTTTCGCGATCGTTTGAGAATACGGGCCCTGCCCGCGCTGCACAAATGTTCACCGGCCACCCCGTATAATAGGCACTGGATCTTGACCTGCAATGCAGTGCCAGTGGGTGATTTCTCTTGTGCGTAGTTGAACAATAAAGATTGGCAGCGTGCACGTTGACTAAATGCGGACTGCGGGTCTCTGTGTATAATCTTTATTATGTCTCTCATTGTCCATGAGCAGTGATTTTGCTGCTCTGGCGCATACTGCAGGCTTCGCCACTCCACAGGTTTCATGTTAGTGGAGCTGAAACGCCCTTGCCTACATGCTTCGCCCCTCCCCAAAGTTTTTCCCAAGTCCCTTGTCAAGCTGTATACCTACATTTTTAAGCGAAGCTGTCTAGTGCTAGGATAAAGGAGCACATGTAGGAAAGATTTATGGTTGCAACAACTCCGACAGAACAGCCATGTTGTCTCGGAGCACGCAGATGCGCGCTGTGGCAGACACCTCGAATATAATATCTGAGATTGTTTATTTTCTGCAGTTTCACGCGCCTGTCTGCATCATCTTTGCACTTCACCTTAACAAGAGGCGGCGTCCGCGTCAAAGACTTTGGCAGAAAATGGCGCTTACCTTGACGAACAGTGTCACCACCCTGCTCCCGGGGAGTGCGGCTTTGACCTCGAGGATCCCTCACTAAGACACACACGACGAGCCATCTCGGAGCGTCGTAAAAAAACGCGGTGTTGGCGGCGTTTTTAAACTTAGGATTGAAAAAAGCGTGCATTTCACCGCTTTTTTCCCGGGCCCTCAGGTTTTGCTTCTTCATAGCATCACCTACCTCACACTGGCAGCCTCGTGAGCGCGTCCGCGCTAGTACACGCAGTGCGATTGGCGTAGGTGTCCTTAATAAGGCGTCATAGTCTTTCTCCACTGCGTCTCGTCAAACAGTCACGTTTGTTCCTTGTATCGTGGCGAAAGAGATCACGCTAGTGACGTCCTAATTTGCTCTTTGGGCTCGCCATGTGTCGGACGCCTGTCGTACATTCCAAAGCGGAGCAGTGACAGTACGACGAACGTCGGCGCACCCGGTAGCGCGAGTCGCCGTCGAGCCGATGGCACCGAGTACGATCGGGCGAGTGAAGTCAAACACAGGCACGACGCCTCGCCGTCGGAACACTTCCCCAACATTGCTGGCCATCCCTCTGCACAAACAGTTGGAAAGCCTCCAATATTTTTACACGTGTTTTATGCCGAGTTCATCGCGGCTCCATTGACGTATTTCCGTCACTGATATGGCGTTCTAAAATGTACACTGACAGAATGCAAAGGAAAAAAAAACTAGAAGGAAAAGTTCCGTTGCCGGGAATCGAACTTACGACCCCTCGCTCCGCAGCGCGCGGCGAGAAACTACTCGGCCACAGAGCGTGTGTTCTGCAGCTTATTAACGGCGAGCTATTTATACACACCATTTGCCGTTGGCGCTACTCAGAGTCGGCGGCTTCAGCGTGTTCTGGTTATTACTAGCGAGATGGCGCGCAGAGCTCGCGAGGTGCGCTTTAAAGGTCGTCGCCCCGAGCGTTGCGATGCGAGCACGCCTCAACAGGGGGTGTCTGTCGTGCGCGCGCGCTTATCTCGTTATGGGGGGAGTTCGTATGTTTTTTGCTCTGACCGCAAGCTTCTGTTGACGTTACAGAGAACACGAAGGTCACTTCGCTTGCTGCAGCGGCCGCGTTTCCTATAGGAGTGCGCTGCTCACACGCAAAAAAGCAAAAATGTGACAGTTGCTAGTTCGCGCTCGTCCTGTGTATGTTCTCTTCGTGCCTTTCTGCTTTAGAGTGCGTTGCGAGCTTCGAGTTGCTTGCCGTTCTTCACGTGACATTACAAATTGTTGCTATAGCATTCATTCCTTCGATCTTGTGGCAAAAAATGCCCAATAAACCCTCAACTACCCCTGGGAAGACATGCTTCACTTTCGTGTTATACCGATTCCTATGAAAGGGGGATCAGCCATGTTTTTATTTGTAATTTAAGCTCAAACGCCAAAGCGATTCTGCTTTATTCGGCTTTCCTCGAGGAAAGCATCACATTACCGTTCGGGCTCATGTTTAAATATAGTCTCAAACTCCCGCCACTCTATAAATGCTCGCTTTCTGCTCCCGGTCTGTTAATTATTGTTACAACGCGGAATCTTCACAAACACTTATATTCTTGGCTCCACTTGACGCTGCTATCACCTGACCTTATAGACTAATCCTACAGCTTTGAACGATTCAGCCATACTTTACATGATGTGATTGACAGCAGGACTGTGCTGTGCAATCCTATTCACGCAAACCTGCGAGAGTCCTTACAATACGTCGTTTGACCACTGCTATCACAATACCAGATTAATCATTTGCTAGGGCGGTTCTTTTCCATATGACAGTGTCGTGACGTCACTGTCTCGGTATTCTAATTCAATACTTCCCAGTAAATGCAGCCTGATGCGACTGTAATATTTAGAGAGAGCAAGAACCGAGCGCCGCGTGTTTCCCAGGGTTCGAACACTTCTCACATATTGTTCGAAGAAGCCTCATATACGTTACTACAGTTCGCATCATCCTAAACACAGCTCTTACGCTACAAACCTGTATTAAACTCTACCTGCATACTTTTATGTGGTCTTGTTTTTTAATTCTGGGTTTTTTTTCGAACATCACCCGCAGCGCCTTTTCGGACATTACTGCGGAAGTAGGGGGGGGGGGGGCGAGGCATAAAGCTTCATAGAATAAGTCGGCAACCAAATCGGGAAGTAACTTGATCCATTCGAAATTCGTTTTTACAAAAGAAAAGAATGTTTTAAAAGATCACTCCTCTTGGTGTACGAAAGAATTTTAATTTGTGATCCAAACGCAAGGACTGACAGTGCGCCGTTTGTACATAATCTAAAGCATGGATGCCTGTTTGCTTGTTACAGCTTCAGGGTAAAATTACGTCTTCACGCATTCGAAGGTCTGCTACTTAAGGTCTGACTTCTTGTCTCGAGAGCTTTCAGCCCGATAATAGTTCTCGAGAAAGAATCTAGATGCGATAGACTGCATACGCTTAAGTGCATCAATGTTTACTTTGGGAAACGGATTCCAAGCACAACAGGCATATTCAGGTATAGTTCTGAAGTAGGCATGATATGCGGTCTGTTTAACTTCTTGAGTTACTTGCTTGAGGTTTTGTTGTACAACAACAAGGGCCTTTCCAACACGGCTAAGAAAAGCATTAATTTGTTCAGGCCAAGCTCCATTTTCGGAAAACGTAATGCCCAAATGCTTGTACATGCCTTCTTTGTTTAAGATTTAGTGACTGGTGACCCTAATTGGCCTTTTTAGTAACGCTGACGTGAACACATTCATTAGTATTCGGTACCTTGTCATTATGTTTACACCATACCTCTATGTGATAAGGTCATCCTCAAGCTTTCTTGAATGTTTGGTCAATCAAGTCAGTATACAAAACGCAATCATCAGCAAATATTCTAAAGTCGCACATAATGCATCCAAAATATCATTTACAAACATAGCGAAGAGAAGTGGATCCAATTCAAAATTCTTGGGCACCCCTGATGTCACTGAAAATAAGCATGAACATGATCCATAAAAAATCTCCTTCTGTTTCCTTCATGTCAAATAGTCCGTAATCCATCTGCAAACACTTTCGCCGACGTTTATATTCTGGAAGTTTTGCATTAGAACTGAGTGTAATACCGTATCAAAAGCGCTTCAAAAATCCGAAAATAAACAATCAATCTGTCCTCTGATATCCAAAGCCAATGCTATATTATGAAAGAATTCAATTAGGTGGGTTCTACATCAAAAACCTTTCCAAATCAGTGTTTCTGCGAATGAAAAACCTAATTGAAATCAGATGATTGATTAAGCCAGAATACACATGCCCACGTAGCTTACAGCGTGTCAGTTTCAAGAAATAGGCCTGTAATTGGACACATGTCATTTAGAGACACCCCGTGTTGACGAATTTTTCATTCCGGACGCAAGTTGTTTACTCAAAAAATTGAAGGTGGACAAAGTAATTACGTTCGTGAGTAACAAATACCGGATCTTCAATTTACGCTGACGATAATGGCAAGATCTCCATTGATAACAAATCCGCCATCACGCTCAATTCGCACGCCAGAAATGCTGTTCCACCCTAATCATCCACTAACAATTCAGGTATATTATTTCAACATTAACTACTTCAAATATTCCTTTTTTTCACTTGTAGGATGGCATAGATTACCGAAGTGTATAGCTAGTAGTAACCATCTCAATAAATCAACAGTATTTGATGAGCACATACAGACCACCCACACTTAATAATAATTGTTGTGGTTTAAGGTCCCGAAGTGAAGATATGATTACGAGGCACGCCGTAGTGGAGGGCGCCACAAATTTTGACC
Source organism: Rhipicephalus sanguineus (assembly GCF_013339695.2). NCBI lineage: Eukaryota > Metazoa > Arthropoda > Arachnida > Ixodida > Ixodidae > Rhipicephalus > Rhipicephalus sanguineus. The sequence goes on along the minus strand of NC_051185.1, from coordinate 95,196,510 downwards.
TCCTCGTGTTCTCTAACGTGCACCTGAATCTAAGCACACGGGCCTCAAATGAATGTTGATATATCTTTAATATGTACTTGTATATTTCATGACTCACCGAGGCAGAGGAAGATCAGGTCAGGTGCACAAAGCTCGCAATGCCTGCGATCTCTGAGGCAGTGGAAAACCACGTTAGGGACAGAAAGCTGTCGGAAGGAATCGGGAAAGAATCAATGCACCGATCGGCTATACAAAACCAAATGTGGCGCACGAAGCTTGCAATGCCTCCCATCCTGGAAGCAATGCAAAGCCACCTTAGTTGCAGAGAGCTTTCGTAAGTGTGGCGGGGAAGGATCAATACGTTAGCTGAAGACGAACAAGAACACGGCGTTCGCCTTCCAGTCGTATTAGCAAATGCATAAGGGATCCTGTGAGTTTTGTATAATTCTTGTGTATGGTATTTAGTATGACCAACATGTAGCGTATATCACTTAATAATATTTTTACTATAAGAGTTACACTCGGATGATTTATATATTATGTCAGATCTGCAATCACGTTATGGCGTTTTCTTTCTCTGTAAATTATTTTCAAATGTGTTTCCTTGTTGCTTTTCCCCTGCAATAATTCCATTTGTAACCGGCAGTATGGACAAATTAAAAAAAAAAAACTGCAGGCGACTCTGATATTCGACGTAGGTATCTGGTAATGGTACTCGCATCTCGGCGTTACTGTGTGCGGCAGAATTACTTCGGATAACTTTTCTTTTTTTAACGCTGCTGAAGCGGTTCAAAGAGGCCACGCACGTGGTTGATATCTGCTTAACCAGGTGGCGCAGTGATATGAGCTGCTCACAGCAAAAGCGTCTGCTCTTTCAATGAACTCCTTCAATTACTTTTGATGAATAATCCCGTCAAATAATCAGACCCCATCATAAATAAAGTTGAGCCAGTTATCATATGTACGCAATATAACTCTTAACTTGAGCCACAGCAATCAATGTCGTAGTTTTAATTTTAATGATTACCATTGAAATTAGAAACATTTTTTTATTTACATGAACCGGAAGTTGCTGCTTAAGAAATATTGTCACTCGCTGCTCGTGCCGCTAATAAATAGCAAAAGAAAACAGAACAGACACGTTGCCGATACACACAGGCCATGACGTTCCAACGAAGGCTACAACGCAGAAAGCGCGATTAGTATATACGCCTGATAGACGACTTCATCTGGAGGGAAGCGAGCACTTCCCATCCGTCGTCTCATGATCACCCAAAATACTGATGTCCTAACAAGCTCGCCTAACAAATAGAACTTCGTTCACGATTCATTTGGAGGTGTTTCTCACAGTTAAACCAAACACAGCAGCGTACGAGGCCGAATGAAGGGAAGTGGTGATTAGTAGAACGCTACAAGCGCAAATTTTTCGGGGTAATTATTGTAAACCTCTTTTTATTATTTCGCTCATTTATCTATGTTTTATAAATTTCCCCAACACACTGCTTTCGGGAGGACGTTACAAAGGACGAAAACGCGAAGAATGATTGCAAAGTGAACACCTGAGCTTACAGCACAATTGTTGCAAACTCAACTATTTCTGGGCATGAATTTTAACGCTCCCAAGTGCCGTGAAGCAAACACTGAGAACATTGAGCACAGCTGTAACGATTGCATGACAGCAGTCTAGGAGTTTTTTTCTTAGTCACAAACCTCTTTCCGGAAAAAATATTTCGAATCCATCAAGTATAAGCGGAGTTACAGGGACTTATTTCATAGTCCCAGCGCTTTCTTCTTTCGTACCGACGAGCATGCTGGAAGCTACAGTGGGAGGGATGACAAGCGAGCAGGAAGCTACATCAACGTGCATCATGACACTAAGTATTTCAGACAAGCGTAGGTGGCTCACGTGTTCACGTGGGCCTATATCACATATCGGCAGCCTCTTGTGACAACAGTTCAAACTATATATTGGAAAGTGATGGCCACGCTCGAATTCTTTAGAAATTCAATAAAGGTATCATTTGGTTCGTCGGCATCATAAGTTGTATAGCAATGACCCACCAAAGCTTCCGTGGAATTGTACTTGCCGCAAACTCACGCCTCTGCGCGTCAACATCCGCAAGGGCGGCCCGGACATGGAGCATCCCATCTCCGGGTGACTCATGCCAGGTACACGAAAACGTGAAGTTTTCATAAGCTACCGATATCCAAAGGTGTGGAGAACTGTTGCATTCATTGCGCGAGGAGGCCGAACAAGTAAATTGCGAGGAGACCAAAACATGCACCTGTCGCAAAAACCACGAGATAAGGCAAGGAGTGGGCGAGTTCACAGCAGCGCTGGCGGAATGCTGAACCGTTTTCTGCTTTTTACGCAGTGTTTGGCCTGCCTCGCCGATCCTGTCCCCGACTCGTCCGAATTTCTTCGCCCGGAAAGCAATGACAGAAACTACCCTTCTTCGACTGAGTTTGTGCACGTGCACAACTCGGGTCTTGGTGGCGTGGACGGTCCTATCTGCCTCGCTAGAGATAGTTCGGGCCTATTCATTGCCTCGTCAGCTGGTGTTCTACGTGCCGTCATCTATGGTGACGACATCCTCTTTCCTTCAATCGTCGACCAGCCTGGCTCAGTGACATCGTCGGCAAGGTATAAAAGGACATCGTCGACGCCTGCCTTCTTCAGTGGGCGAGTTCACAGCAGCGCTGGCAGAATGCCGAACCGTTTTCCTCCTTTTTACGCAGGTATGTTACTTTAAGAATGTCAAGTGCATTCGATCAGATAATCGCTTCCTGCTCCTGTTGTCTCGCCCACACAGTTTGACATGTACCTCTGATATTTTGTCAATATGCTCTGACCGCATTGTCCGCGTTAGAAGGCTTCTCTTGTGCGGTTATGTAGAATTGAACCCGGGGCCTCCTAAGTTATACAAGGCTAACACTCGTTTACGCGGTTCGTCCTTTGCCGATGGGCTGGGTGAGTTCGATGCTGCGGATGCTGACTTGTCTTCACTGATTCAAATGCTTACCGAATATATTAAGGGTCAGCAACGTATATCACAAGATATAGCTGATATGAAGAAGTATCATGAAGTTGTCAATTCTAGGTTTGATGCTTTGGAGACTCGTGTCTCCGCATTAGAGTCCCTTCCCGTCATGCCTTCTACAGCAACCGGCATAAAGTGAACAGCAATATTTAGCAGCTGCAAATCAAAATGAATCATCTCGCTATGCAGAATGATGACGTAGAAAACCGATCTCGTCGCAATAACTTGCTGCTGCATGGTCTCGCTGACAGACCAGACGAATCCTCTGACCTTCTTCTGTCTAACCTTTCTGAATGGTTCAAAGGAAATCTGCAAATTGATTGCCCGAATATCGAAAGGTGTCACAGGATTGGACGTAGGCAAGCCGATCGACCGCGTCCAATTATCATAAAGCTGCTCGACGATCGCGAAAAAACAAATGTCCTTAAAAACGGCTACAAACTTAAAGGGTCTAACTTTCGCATTTCCGAAGACTATTCATCGCGCGTACGAACTATGAGAAAGAGGATATGAGAAGAATGAAAACCCTTTCGGGATAACAGCGCCATTGTACGCTAGAGTTTTCATCACGTGTTTATAGATCAAGTTAGGTACAACTGGAACGATGACACTAACACCCTCATTAAGATTCATTCTCGGCCAGCAAAAGCTTCTCCTAATGTCACCACTAATGCTCCTTGACGCCTAGGGGAATGATCCTAACGAGCCACTGCGCATCTTAAATGTTAATGCCAGAAGCCTAGTCAACAAGTTTCCAAATTTTCTTTCACTTATCAAGGCCCATTCACCGCACATAGCTGGCGTAGCGGAAACTGGGTAAATGAACACACACAAACACACACACACACACACACACACACACATATATATATATATATATATATATATATATATATATATATATATATGTTGTTTATTAGAATATAGCGCCAATCCCAAGAAGGGACTATTGCAGAGAGGGCAAGAATATGCAATACAGAAATACAATCAAACAGCGAAATTATACAGGCGCAATAATTTTTGAAATTGTGGGATAGTAACACAATGCTATTAAAAAAAAACTGAGTCAACAGTACACCACTGAAAACCAACAATACACTAAATGCAGGGGGTGCAATAAATGATAGCGAAATAACCCCTCCAGGTTTTACAGTCGTCAGAACTGACAGACATCATGGCACGGGAGGGGGTGTAGCACTATTTTTAAGGTCTGACCTTAACTTTTCAGTTATCCACCAGTCCACCTGATACCGAATCTGTTTGGTGCAAGGTCTTTTCGGAAGCATTTCCATAGTCTTTGGCGTAGTCTACCGCTCACCATCATAGAACATGAATCAGCTGCTCGCTTTAACAACTTTCTTGCATGAGCGCTTCTTATCTGCTTCCAGTTTGATCTGTCTGGGTGAATTCAACACTCCAGGTATTTGTGGCCATCTCTATCGCTCACAGGCTATGACGTAGAAATCAGCAAAGTTCTGTTAGATTTTTCGCTCTATTTTTGTTTAAAACAGATTGCTGAAACTAACACACGAGAGGATGCACTTTTAGATTTAGTTTTGTTCGTCCTTTCCTCTTAGACAATGGTTATGAATGCGAAGTCGCTGATGGTATTTCAGACCACAAGGCCGTTCTAGTATCCATTTCTATTCCTGTGCGTACCAACCATTTTGTCTATTCAACATTCCCCGATTTTTCACGAGCTGATGACGCGTCTGTTTTTGACGTTTTGGCAGATTCTTTTGATGATTTCGAACGCCTCAGCAAATGTAATGATGTGAATTCCTTGGTAGCTCCTTTTGAAAAGACTGTGGCAACTTGTATTGAGCGCTTCTTCCCGATAAAACGAAAAAGAAAACCCCCACCTTCCCTGGATATCGCGTGACATACTACACCTGTCGCGTCGTGTGGCTAGACTGAGGCGTTTAAAAGAAAACGGTGACCCCCTTAAAAAACATGAATTTAACCTTGCCAAAGGAGAACTTCAGATCAAAATTAATTCCTCGAAAGACTTCTATTTCAAAGTTACGTTGCAAGATCTATTGAAAAGCAACCCTAAAAAATATGGGCATCCATTTTACCCACCTCAGCTGCCACAATAACAGTTGTTATAAATAACGACCCATGTAGTGACCCCTCAACCATTTCCAACGCCTTCAACGAATACTTTTAATCGGTATTCACTACTGACAACTTGGACACCCCCGGCTTTCAACATGGTTCAAATAAATTAGTCAGTGACATTTCCGTGTCTCTCAACGGTGTCATGAACCATGAACCTAATTTTTCACTTGGGAAATAAGAAATTTCTTGGTCCTGATGGCATTCCTAATATTTTTCTTAGATATTGTGAGTGGACCAGCCGCTACTTGACCGTAATTTTTCAAAAGTCCTTATGCACTTCCACTGTTCCTTCAACTTGCAAATTAGCTAAAATTCTTCCTGTGCGTAAATCTGGCAACAAGCAGTCTCCATTAAACTATCGCCCGATTTCATTACCGTCACAATCATGCAAACTTTTAGAACACATAATCTTTAAGCATATCATGGGGTTTCTTGAAAATAATGACATCCTAAGTGATGCCCAGCATGGTTTTTGCCAAGGTTTTAGTACTACAACCCAGCTTGTAGAATTCTCGCACGACATTTCGCACGCTCTAGACTCTGGTTACCCAATTGATGCAATTTTCATCCACTTTTCAAAGGCATTCGACACTGTTACGCATTCTAAACTTATGCATAAACTTCACGCTATTCTTAACAATTATTCCTTAGTTGACTGGATTGCTAGCTTTTTAAACAACCGTTCTCAGTTTGTTTCTTTCAATTCCTCAAACTCGTCTGTTGTGAATGTATCATCCGGAGTCCCCCAGGGTTCGGTCCTGGGACCACTTTTGTTCTTATTGTATATAAATGATTTGCCCAATTATATGCCTGCGAAAATCCGCCTTTACGCTGATGACTGTGTACTATATAATGTAATTAATACCAATGATGACCACATTTTACTTAATGATTGTTTTGCACAATTTTGCAGATGGTGCGCCACATGGCAAATGAACATAAACTTTGTTAAAACAGTTGCTCTTTCCTTCTGTAAACGCAGCTCCGTTTCTTTGTTCGATTACTCTTTCAATGGCTCCTCTCTGTCACGTGTGTCCGATTATAAGCACTTAGGCCTCATCTTCACACCCAATGTGTCTTGGTCTAAACATATCGAATACACTTGCGATAAAGTTTTAAAGAAACTGGGCTATTTAAATCGTACATTAAAAGATGCTCCACGCAAAACAAAATTGCTAACGTATAAATTGCTCATTCGTCCCATCCTCGAATATGCCTGCCCTGTATGGAACCTTCATAAAAAATCGGACATCACCACATTAGCATCCATTCAGAAGAAAGCCATCCGTTTCATTTTCCGCCGTTACGACTGGAATTTCTCGCCCTCCTGTCACCTTGCTACGCTAGTTCTACAAACCTTGCCCGAGCGACGTGATCTCGAATGCTTAAACTTGTTACATATTCTTGTTAATACCCAACGCTACACGTTAACTAACGAATATCTGTCACCTGATAAACTGAAACCCACAAGGAATAGCCACACACTCAACCTGACACCGTTCCATCCACGTACTAACCTATTTAAATTCAGCTTCTTTCCGCACGCTATAGAAAAATGGAATCTATTGCTTGGGTCAACTAGATCATTGCCTTTAGAAGATTTCTTGCATGAAATATTGATTCGCGATTTGTTTATTAAGAGTTGTAATTTGTATTTGTATTTGCATGAATGTATTTATGTGCAATTTGTTTTTTTAAGAGTTGTACTTTTGTTTGTTAGTTGTTAGGAGCTGTATTCTTGTGTGTGCTGGTGTACAGAAAACCCACTCCTGCCGTAGCCCTAATTGGGCTGCAGTAGGTAAAAACGAATAAATAAATAATGAAAGCTACCCCAGTAGTGTGCCTGTGGGAACTTTTACAGAAACTCCAAAGCCAGTGCCCTCCAATAAGGCTAGGTTCGTGAATATTACAGTTAGTTGTATCAACGCTATAGCGTTAGAGCGGACGCTCCAAGACCGCTTGTGGCAAAATTAGAAAGAAATCACTGCCACAAGCTATTTATTTCAGGAAAAATATCCTTAAATTAGGTTAATGGAAACCTAACTTACTTAGATCGGACTGATAACAACAATGAACCCTACGGGTACCTGCCAAGGAATGGAAACTTCGTTAGATCATGAACTTCGTAAATATCTGTTCAATAAATGTTGCGCGGCTTTGTTCAATACGACGCTATTCATTCCGAAACAAAGGCAATTTGACTGTATCTGCCTGTCTGTCTGTCTAGCCGGTCACGTTTTGCTGCTCTCATCATTGCGATGACTCTGTTTATTATTCTATAAACAAGGCATGGCATTACATGACTACACCAGGAGCATGAATGATAGATGATGGCAAGCATGTCAAATGCACTATGCAAACACATACATGATAAGCAGCTGTCTTGATGTCATAGGGGCCATTTGAGCGCTGTGCTAATTACCACCCAACTGAATCCACCTGAAGCCTCGTGTTCTTTCCTGGTGTCTGCGAAGTGTCCATGGGTTGAGTAGAAGTGCCTTGGAAAAGAAGAGGTCAAACCAGGGGGAGGTTACTCCGTATACCTCCCATAGGACGCCTTAATTCATGACGTCAGCGCTGGGAGCGCCAAAAGTCCCTTCAGTTAATATCCTGGCGGCTGGGATTCAGAGACTCGAACGGCAGAATGGCGGCGCATACGGTATGCGTCGTCATGACAACACTAACACCAGCCACGCCTCCTCTCCTAGCTCCCTCGTGCGTGCCGGGTTTTCTTCTTTTTGTTTTGTTTGCGTGCGCGAGCTCCCTCTTCCTTTCTTTTATGACCCCCTCGTCCGCGTGTTGCGCCGTGCAGCGCGCCGGGCACTTTTCTTTTTTTTTGCATCCGCTGCGCGTACTGCGCCGCGCGTTCGTTGCGCGTTTGAATGTGCGCAATTTGCAATCAGGCATTCTGCAAACACTGCAGTCGTGCAGCATGTGCCGGAACGCAAATGAATGAATTGCACTCACAACACAAGATATCTTTGGTCTCTTTTTATTCTCCTCGTTTCCGAAAATGAACATTTTCATCAAATGTGGTGTGATACAGGCTCAGGTGATTAACAGAACTTATCAACAGGAGATTAACATACACGTGTTCATGATGACTAAACAATACGAAAGCTCTCGGCAAAGTTAAGAACTTAAAGAACAGTGGAATAAAAAGCAACATAACACTAGGGCACATATTCAAAAACACAAATTTTATACTGACAAAATTGCAGAACAGCTTCTGATATATGCGCATGATATTGAACAAAATTATTATAACTAACAAAATTGAACATTCCTGGAATGCAAAAACAATGAAAGCAGTTGCAATACCTAAAAATAGAACAGTAATGTAAAGATCATTTTAAAGATGTCAAAATGAACTCCACATATAACGCAACTAATATTGGCCGCACTTTATTGACTACATTTCCAAAAACGTTGATTTTCAAATAACTAATGATGATAAACGCGGAGAAAGTAAACGGCTGATATCGGATGATTCATGGCATCTCTTCTTGAAGTGCGCCGATTCTGCAATTCTTCAGCTTTTCTCTGGGCGCGCCGATCAGCTGTGTTGCGTTCCGAAATACACCCTGAAGAAAAGGGCAAGTTTCAATCATATAAAGAGCGCCGTCGACTCGTGCAAAAGTGAACTCGTTTGTTCGTCTCAGAGCAGCACAAGTTTTCATACATCTACCTAATGTTTTACAAACGTGGTTATATGCGATGGCGAGTAATTAACCGGAGACAAATGCAAAGCACACACTCAAGCACGCGGTTCTGTGAGAGTTGTAAACCTGTAACTATAGTTACGTCGCATCGGCTTCATGTCCGCTGCTTGTTCGTATAACGATTTAAACGCAGCATCGTGCCCTTTTCAAATCAGTCATTTTTGAAAACATTAACTGAAGCCTCACTGCAGAGAGCATCGGTATGGACGTGATTTCAAATTGACACAATGAAAACCGCGACTCAAAGGGCACGCTCACCTGTCGTTCTTTTGGGGGCCGGCACTTATATTCCGGGACTTGTTCTGGAAGTATTCGAGCAACAAAGCACGATGCACGAACAGCGCGAGTCGTAAAACATCGCGTCACACAAGCACACAGCGAGCGAGCACCATGAAACGGACGAGCGACGACGGCTAACGCACGCCTTACCAATGCCAGACACGAAACTTTCTAACGGATTTCAAAAGTCGGCGGCGCCAGCAAGGCGGCGGAAAGCGCGCCTCCCGCAGGAAAGGGAGTTGATCCCACCAGAGAGGGGGTTGAAGAGAGTTGGGAGAAAAGAGACGGAACGCAGATTTTAACTCTGATCCCAGTCAATGGATGGCGCCTCAATTTGCCATGCCGGTCACGTGGGTTTCTTTCACTAGCCTGGTCAAACATTTACAGTACTGCATCCGGTACTATGCGAGCGCTGTATACAGCTGTCCTTACCATGATGGGGCTCGGCAACTAAGCCTGTGTTTATACTCTGTTCCAGAAGTTCCGTGCAGCACTGTTGAAGGGTCGTGTAGGCTTGACTCTGCTGCACGGAACTTCTGGAACAGAGTATAGAGAAAATTTATGTGTTTCAAGTTTCTAAGCGTAATTAGGCTGATGGGTTGGATGTCTCCTATTCAAATTTTTGTTATAAAGTTTAATATTTTATTAAAGGCGTCTCCACAGGCTGTCCTAAAATGCTGTATATTTGAAGCTGAGCTCGCTAGTTTCAATACAAGTTACAGGGAATGCTGCGCTTGTGATGTTGGTCAAACGAAAGAGCTTTCCTGGGGAATTCTGGTAAGTTTGGTTGTAATTGCCATTAGTGACGAGCTTCAGCAGGTTAATTATAGTATAGCACTTTAAATATAAAAAAACTCTGTTCCAGAAGTTCCGTGCAGCAGAGCCAAGGCTACACGACCCTTCCACAGTGCTGCACGGAACTTCTGGAACAGAGTATAGAACAGAGCGCGAATGGTTTACTATAGGACGCAATAGGTCTATCTAGTAACAATGCCGCAAAGGGACTGCATATGGAGCCACTCAGTTAGAAACGCTATACTCTAAATATAAAAAAAAAATTGGGGGACCCTTAAGCTTCGCCTTTAAGAGTTGAACGCGATAGCGAAATCCGGCCCCTAGTGCGCACGTCAACCACTAAGTGCATACTTATTAATGTGTATTGTTACACTCACACACGCACGCACGCGCGCGAATTTTACAGGCTTTCGATCTAAAGCAAGAGTCGCATGGCCTCCAAGATATACGCCGCGCGCCGGCCCTCTCGGATGCCATAAAAAGTCGAGTCATATTTCTCACAATGCCTCACAGATGGCAGCACATTATCTAGCGTTTGCTGCGTTGGCTTGATATGTTTTCCTCTAGATGGACATAGTTGTCCATTTTTAGAGCTGTTTGAAAGTTCGTGTGTGTATTTAGCGGCGATGGCTGCACTATCCCGGCGTTTTTCGACGTAGTTTGATGGCCACGCGAATGCGCCTACCGCATGGGCTCGTTTTCGTCGTGACACCTGCCGAACAAAATGCGTTAAGGAGACTCGTTCTACTACATGGCATTTATGTAGTGTTTTTGTCCGAAGCAGCTGCAAGCAACATCGTGGCTTTCTGGTAAGACACCTGCTTGCCACGCGAACGGCCTGGGTCCGATCCTCATTGGGACCGAAGATTTTATCGTTTATTTTATCTGCTACTTTCTCGATTTTTCGCTCACGGATGATTTTTCGCTCACAACCAACGGTGCCGACGCCGACAGCGGAATTTCTGCGACACGAGCTCTCTAACGCTACCGCGTTAAAACTCTGTTGCAGAAGTTCCGTGCAGCAGAGCCAAGGCTACACGACCCTTCCACAGTGCTGCACGGAACTTCTGGAACAGAGTACAGAACAGAGCGCGAATGGTTTATTATAGGACACAATAGGCCTATCTGGTAGCAATACCGCAAGGGTACTGCAAATGGAGCCACTCAGTTAGAAACGCTAAACTTCATCCTTATCCTGTTCTACCACCACAGTTTCTCAACTCAATCATGCGGCTTCCCGCTAACTACGCCGTTGATATTTGTCTAAAACGCGACGGCGATGATGAATGAATAAAGTTTCCGGTGAAGCATTGCATCTGTTAGCAAAGTGTCTTAGTAGGCGCCAGGGAATGTATACCTTTCTTCATTTTTCCTTGCACCGAGAGACGGATTACAGCAAAAGGAGGACCCCACACGCGTTTAGAATAAGAGTGTCCGTTGCAGGTGGTTAATTAAATGCATTTAATAAGAGTCAGCGACACGTGTAGTAGTGCAGACGTAAGCGCGTCGCTACCATTATTAATGTTTGTATATTGAAAGGATTCATACTACCTCATACGCACGAAGACAAATGTGGAACATACATCCGTACAGACGCGTGCAACGCCAGGTAGCGAATTCAATAAGAATTCAATACAGCGCGCTGGATATTGCCACGCCCGCTACTTCTTTTATTTTGATGTGTTAGAGTTTGACCAAGCAAGGACGGTTATCAAAGCTCGACGCTGGCCGTGAAGCAGTGTTCGAGATTCTTCACGATTTAGTAGATCGTTTTGTTAAGATTGCGCGCCGCACGCGAATGTTCCAGCTTTGTCGAGAGATAACGCCGCCACCAGGGATATTGCTGGAAAGTTCTATAGCGCCTGTATAAAAGCCAACGCGCTTGACCGCTTGTCAGTTGATCGACGGACGACGCCCTGTTCGCCGCTATCATTGTACAGCGTGTATTGCTGTAGTTCTAATTCTCATTTTCCGGCCACAAGTTCGGCCAAATAAACAGTTTCATCCTGCAAACGCCGACTGCTGTCTTCGTCGACGTCACGACCACGTGACATCTGGTGGAGGTGCTGCTTCTTCCATGATCCGGACGCCCCCGCGAAGCGCTGACCCAAGCCCAAGCCGCGACGAGGACGACGGTAAGGAGAACCCGGATCGTCGAACAAGCCGCAGGCAGAAGGGACTGCCGCCAGAGCACGGGCTCCTTCCCGAAAAAGACAGACAGTCGCAGATCCCAAGATCGACCGCAGCGACGATGACCAACCCCGTGCAGCCTGCGCCGATCCTTCTTCGGCATCCCAAGGAGCCGCCAACCTTCCGCGGGTCGTCGTTTGAAGACCCGGAGACCTGGCTTGAAACATACGACCGTGTCGCGCCTTTAACAACTGGACCAATGAAGGCAAGCTGCGTCACGTGTACTTTTACATCGAAGACGCGGCCAGAACCTGGTTTGAGAATCGGGAGTCCTCACTGCAGACCTGGGATCTTTTCCGCAGCGCATTCCTGCACACGTTCACAAGCGTCGTCCGCAGAGAAAGAGCCGCTTCTTTGCTGGAGACCCGGGTGCAGCTGCCAAACGAAAATGTCACCATCTTCACGGAAGAGATGACTCGACTTTTCCGTCAGGCCGACGCTGGGATGGCGGAAGACAAAAAAGTTCGCCTGCTCATGCGGGGTGTCAAACAAGAACTTTTCGCGGGACTTGTCCGCAACCCGCCCACGACGGTCGCCGAATTCCTCACCGAGGCTACGACTATTGAGAAGACACTGGACATGCGGACAAAACAATACAACCGCTCGCCGCTGTCTGCAACCAATTCCGAAGTGCACTCACTAGCCACCGACGACTTGCGCGAAACCATCCGAGCGATCGTGCGGGAGGAGTTGCGCAAGCTGTTACCCTCGCCGCAGCCTCAAGTGGATTCGATCGCAGACATTGTCCGCGAGGAAATCAAAGAGTCACTGGGTGTTCCTCAGCCGACACCGCCGCAGCTTCAAGCAATGAGTTATGCTGCTGCAGCCCGACGCAACGCCACCCCTCCTCGCCCGCGTCAAGACGCCGCGCCGCCCCAGCAGTTCCGCCGCCAGGCACCACCGCTGCCACCACCGACGCCATACCGCCCGCCAACCAGCCAGCGATACACGCCGAGGAAGACCGACGTTTCGCGCGCCCCCGACCATCGTCCACTCTCCTACCACTGCGGAGAAGCCGGCCACACCTACCGCCGCTGCCAGTATCGACAGATGGGACTGCGCGGGTTCGCCATCGACGCGCCGCGTCCACAACAGGGTGAACGACCACGTGACATCGCCGACTATCTGGCAGGAGCGCAGTGGACCCCCCGAGGACCTTCCCGATCGCCGTCGCCAGGCCGCTACGCCTCTCCCCAACGCCGCCAGTACACTGGCCCATTCCGGCGCCGGTCTCCTAGCCCGTATCCGCAAAAGTAAGGGCAGCAACCGACGGAGGTGCGGTTGCTGTACGACGAAACTTCGAAGATGATCCGCCGCCGACGACGACGCCACAACGAAACCTTCAGGACACGACGCGAACCAGACAGAGCCCTGACGACGAAACATCGCGGACCGAAGCAGACCTTACGACGCAACGTGGAAGCAGCGGAACAAACCGACGTAGCCGTGACCCGACGCCACGACCTAACTGCAACGCAAGACGACGAACTAGCGACCGCGACGATCTTATAGACGGCCACAGCGTCACAGCCCTCGTCGACACCGGAGCCGACTATTCTATCATCAGTGGACCGTTCGCCACGAAGCTGAAGAAAGTCAGGACAGCCTGGGAAGGCCCCGAAATCCGGACAGCTGGAGGTCACCTCGTAACGCCGGAGGGAATCTGCACAGCGAGACTCACCATTAACAACCAGATTTATCCCGCGAACTTCGTAATCCTGCCGCGTTGCTCGAGAGATGTCATCCTTGGTATGGACTTCCTAGGCCTTCATGGTGCAATCATCGACCTGAGGTCTAAGTCAATAACACTGTCCACGGAAAAGGCACTACAACCGCACACTCCGCCAAGAAAGCACGCCTTGAATGTGCTGGAAGACCAGGTCAGCATTCCCCCTCGCTCCAGCGTCATCATTTCCGTCGGCACTCAGAAATCAGCAGACCTGGAAGGCGTTGTTGAAGGCGACCAGCACCACTTGATTAACCGCAAGATTTGCGTCGCAAGAGGAGTAGCAGAGCTGCGGGCAGGGAAAGCAACAGTTATACTCACGAATTTCAGCAACGAGTACAAGCACGTGAGCAAAGGCACGACAGTCGCCTACATCGAAGAAATCGTAGAAGCCAGCAATGCTTTCGGCCTCACCGATTCTCCCGATCCTATTCCGACGAATAAAGCGCCGCAACCAGCTTTCGACATCAATCCCAGCCGTCAGAAGCACAAACAAGAAGAGCTCCAAACCCTGCTCTTGCAATACAAGGACTGCTTTTCGTCGTCGTCAAGAATTCGGCAGACTCCCGTGGCAAAACATCGCATCATAATAGAGGAAAGCGCCAGACCACTCCGTCTGACCCCGTACAGAGTTTCGACGCGAGAACGCGAGGCCGTGAAGAAACAGGTCGACGAAATGCTACGCGACGACATCATCCAGCCGTCGAAGAGTCCGTGGGCATCCCCGGTGGTGCTAGTGAAGAAGAAGGATGGGACTCTACGTTTTTGCGTCGATTATCGTCGCCTGAAGAAAGTAACGAAGAAGGACGTGTATCCCCTTCCCCGGATAGACGACACCCTGGATCGATTACACAACGCAAAGTACTTTTCGTCGATGGACCAAAGTACTTTTCGTCGATGGCAAATAGAAGTCGACGAGAGAGACCGAGACAAGACTGCTTTTATAACACCAGACGGCCTGTTCGAGTTCAAGGTCATGCCCTTTGGTCTATGCTCGGCACCTGCGACTTTTCAACGGGTTATGGATACAGTACTGGCCGGCTTGAAGTGGCAGACGTGCCTCGTGTACTTGGACGACGTCGTTGTGTTTTCCTCAAACTTCGACGAACACCTTCGGCGCCTTGAAGTTGTACTTCAAGCAATCAAGACCTCCGGACTCACCTTGAAGCCTGAAAAGTGCCGCTTCGCGTACGAGGAGCTCTTGTTCTTGGGTCACGTAATCAGTAAGGATGGTGTTCGCCCGGACCCGCGGAAAACAGCTGCCATCGCTGACTTCCCGACGCCCACCGACTAGAAGGCCGTACGCTGTTTTCTCGGCTTGTGCGCCTATTACAGACGTTTCGTCAAGGAATTTTCACGGATCGCCGAGCCACTGACGCAACTCACGAAGGCCGACGTCGAATTCAGGTGGGAAACGTCGCAAGTTCAAGCATTTGAAGAATTGAAACGAAGCCTGCAGACGCCTCCGATACTTGCGCATTTCGAGGAATACGCCGATACGGAAATCCACACCGGCGCAAGCAGCGTAGGACTCGGCGCCGTCCTTGTGCAAAAGACCGGCGGATTCGAAAGGGTCATCAGTTATGCTAGCCGGTCGCTATCAAAGGCAGAAATCAACTACTCCACAACAAAAAAGGAGTGCCTGGCCATCATCTGGGCTACATCGAAGTTTCGCCCCTACCTCTACGGCCGGCCCTTCAAAGTTGTGAGCGACCACCACGCCTTCTGTTGGCTAGCGAACTTGAAGGACCCTTCAGGTCGCCTCGCACGGTGGAGCCTACGACTTCAAGAATTTGACATAACCGTCGTTTACAAGTCCGGAAGGAAACACTCCGACGCTGACTGCCTGTCCCGCGCCCCCGTCGACCCACCGCCACAGGACGACATGGAGGATGACTACTTCTTGGGAACCATAAGTGCCGAAGACTTCGCCGAACGACAGCGAGCGGACCCAGAACTCAGGGGCCTTGTGGAATACCTCTAGGGCAGGACCACCGTTGTTTCCTAGGTATTCACGCGAGGACTGACGTCGTTTTTCTTGCGCAACGGTGTTCTCCTTAAGAAGAACTTCTCGCCGCTTCGAGCCGATTCCCTTCTCGTAGTGCCCTCGACATTGCGACCAGAGGTCCTTCAGGCTCTGCATGACGACCCGACGTCTGGACACCTGGGTGTTTCTCGTACGCTCGCAAGAATACAGGAAAAGTACTACTGGCCGCGCCTTGTCGCCGACGTAACTCGCTACGTCAAGACCTGCCGGGACTGTCAGCGACGCAAGACACCGCCGACTAGGCCAGCCGGACTTCTGCAGCCTATCGAGCCACCTCGACGGCTGTTCCAGCAAATTGGGATGGACTTACTGGGGCCGTTCCCGACGTCCCATACCGGAAACAAATGGATCGTCGTAGCTACCGACTACCTCACCCGCTACGCCGAGACAAGGGCCCTACCCAGAGGCAGTGCCGCCGAGGTAGCGAAGTTCTTCGTTGAGAACATCCTCCTGCGTCATGGCGCCCCAGAGGTCCTCATCACCGACAGAGGTACTGCGTTTACTGCTGACCTAGCTCAGGCAATACTGAGATACAGCCAAACAAGCCACCACCGGACCACAGCTTACCACCCACAGACCAATGGCCTCACCGAGCGGCTAAACAAGACCATCGCCGACATGCTGGCCATGTATGTCGACGTCGAACACAAGACGTGGGATGCCATCCTTCCGTATGTGACGTTCGCCTACAACACGGCCATGCAAGAAACGACGCAAATGACGCCGTACAAGCTGGTCTACGGAAGGAGCCCGGCAACGACGCTCGACGCAATACTACCAACCGCCACCGACGAAGACGATCTCGACGTTGCCGCCTATTTGCAACGCGCCGAAGAAGCTCGACAGCTCGCCCGCCTGCGCATCAAGAACCAGCAGAGGGTCGACAGCCGTCACTATAGTCTTCGACGACGCCACATGGAGTACCAACCCGGTGACCGTGTGTGGGTCTGGACGCCGATACGCCGACGTGGGCTCAGTGAAAAACTTCTTCGGCGATACTTCGGGCCATACAAGGTGCTTCGACGTCACGGCGCTCTTGACTACGAGGTCGTCCCGGACGGCATTACGAACTCCCAGCGACGCCGCGCACGACCTGAAGTCGTCCATGTCGTGCATCTTAAGCCGTTTTTTGAGCGTTAGCGAACCTGGGGACTCTACTTTTTGCTTTGTTATTGTAATTTATTTGTGTATGCACTTGTTTTTTTTCCTTTCCATGTTCTGTTGCAAGCCTCGGGACGATGCTTCTTCAGAGGGGGGCAATGCCACGCCCGCTACTTCTTTTATTTTGATGTGTTAGAGTTTGACCAAGCAAGGACGGTTATCAAAGCTCGACGCTGGCCGTGAAGCAGTGTTCGAGAAGCTTCACGATTTTAGTAGATCGTTTTGTTAAGATTGCGCGCCGCACGCGAATGTTCCAGCTTTGTCGAGAGATAACGCCGCCACCAGCGATATTGCTGGGAAGTTCCATAGCGCCTGTATAAAAGCCGACGCGCTTGACCGCTTGTCAGGTGATCGACGGACGACGCCCTGTTCGCCGCTATCATTGTACAGCGTGTATTGCTGTAGTTCTAATTCTCATTTTCCGGCCACAAGTTCGGCCAAATAAACAGTTTCATCCTGCAAACGCCGACTGCTGTCTTCGTCGACGTCACGACCACGTGACAATATACTAAAAAAAGGTTTCGTGGTTCAACTTGTTCGAGAAAATTTTCTCAAAAGGCAGACATTAATAAAAATTTCTGATGAAGTTTGGTAGTTCGATATCTTTACATGGCAAACTTTGAGATAATCATTTTAATATAAGGGCTAGTGCTTCAGTTGTTGAAAGATAGTCGGAGAAGTTGAAGATGAGGAGTGGGGCAGTGGGAGGAATCCGAAGATTATGAAACCATCGCCCCTTGTTTTAGGGGCGAAGCTCCTTAAGGCGGCACCCGTTCGTCCCTCGTCGTGCTCGTAGCTGCGGAGGTTCATCGGTAAACCGTGAATTTTCCGTGAATTCTGCCCAGTACATCATCACCGACGTGAGATCGGGCGCGTTTATACTAAAGGTTCGATGAGTTATGACGACTTGCAGCTCACTTTAATTTTACATGTACGCTGTGAATTTTCATTGTTTAGAAAACCATTGCTTTAGAAAACATCTGGCGTCTTTCGTTAAGCAGCTGGCGTCTTTTCGTTTTGCTTTAGACACATCTGGCGTTCTTTCGTTTTGCTTTTATAAAACATCAGGCGTCATTCGTTGCTTTATTTCATCAATCAACGGCGTTTTGAACACAATTTTTATTGTTTAATCACGCACAGGAGAAATCTCACCAGGCACTACCTTGGAGGTAAACAATGGCTGCTAATGGGAATGAGAGACAGAAGAAGTCGGCTTTTACTAACACTTACACTTCTACTTCTACTAACGTTTCCCACTGGAACATGGCAATGGCTGCTAATGGGGAATGAGAGACACAAGAATTCGGCTTTTAGTTAACGCGCACGCTGCGAATTTTTTATTGTTCAACAACGCACAGGAAAAATCTCCCACCGGCACTACCTTGGAGGTTAAGATCTGGTACTAGCGTTACGACTGGTTAAAGCACTACTACGACTACGAGGACGAACGGGTGCCGCCTTAAGGAGCTTCGCCCCTAAAAAAAACTTACGCGGGCAAGCCAATGAAATGAGGTTTTCGAAGGTGCCGCAGGAGTAGCGTCGGCTCATCCAGCGGGCACGTGGAGTGGCGCGAGCCCTGAACTAAGGGCTCCACCCTACGAGGAAGATCGCTCATAATTGTACAAATAAAAGTTTTCTCTCTCTCTTCTAGGTGCGCCAGTCACATGCGCATTTTAACAGCCTAGCTGTCTATGCCAGCCGTGGGTAGTATTGCAGCAACGGAAAATTATCTTCGTCATGAGCCGGTACGCTCTACGTACGTCCTGTTCTTCATCTTCTCCTTCGCTTCCTGAACACCTGCACCGATTTGTCTGGCGTGAGATGCAATAACTCTGATGGCCGCGAGAACGAGTACAGAGAGAGAGAGAAATAAATAAAGAAAGAAAGAAAGAAAGAAAGGAAGGAAGAAAGAAAGGAAACAGAATAAAAAGAAAAAGAAAGAAATCAATTCTTGGCAAAGGCAAATACTTCACGAAGTGGAATCCGACCCCGCGAAACTTCAATCCGAATGCGAGCGTCGTGCCACTCGTCAGTCCCAGCACACTGGCAAGGTATAACATAGCTTTGTATGGGATAGAATACCGAGGAGGTGGGAAAGAGAAGTGAGAAATAAACAGAAAGAAAGATAAAAAACAGAAAGAGATAGAAAGAAAGAAATAGATCATGAAATATACAAATAGATAGCCAATTGATGATCGATCAGCGCGTAATTAATTTTTGGATACCGCTTACAAATGCCTCGACATGCCTGGTAAAGAATAGTATATGCCAATCAATAGCCAATGCATAGCTAATCAGTAATCGATCAATAATCAATACATTTGTGAAAATTACTTACCATTGCTCAGGCAAGCATAAAAATACACAGTAAAAGGCAAATTGACAGCTAATCAATACCTATCCAGAACATTTTCTTGACTACAGGGCACTGTGCAAGAAGGTAACAGTTTCGCCGCAACAGCGAAGCAATGAATGCGATAGCAACAAATTAGAATGTCCCACAAAGAGCGGCAAGCAGCTCGATAATTGCAACGCGCTGCTCGAGCGCAAAGGACTGGCGAAAAGAACACACACAGGACGACCGTGAACTAGCAACGGTCACAGCCCGACACTTGCAGCGCACTCCTCAAACACAAGCAAGGACACTCGAAAAGCACGCACAGGTACACATAGGACGAGCGCGAGCTGTTACGGTTCTTACTTCTTTGTGTTAGAGCAGCGCGCTAAAACCCAACGCTCTTAGACTTCTTTTTCTGATTGCCCGCAGGGTGCGCTTTAAAGCAATGATAGATTTTGCTTCGGTTTGAAAACTGCCCTTGAGACGCGCACTAAGAAGTGGCACATTTCTGTACCCACACGCGATGTAGAACGCCGGGTAAACAATGCGTCGAACGCCACCGCGCGGCACGAGACGCGGAGGGGCCACTCCACGCGCCGCAGTTTTCAAGAAAACAACAAAAAATACCTCAGAGCGTTGTCTCTCTGCTGGTCTTTCTGTTCCGACGTGGGAGCGGCCCGCAACGTGCTAGGGCGCGTTCCGAGGGACCGAAATAAAGTTTATTCATCCATCCATCCATCAGAGCGTGTGTTGTAGCGCGTCACTCGGAGACGAATAAATGACTGTGACAGTTATAAGTTTGCGCTCGTCCTTTGCATACATGTGCGTTCTTTTCGAGTGTCCTTCGCTATGTTTGAGCAGCGCAGCGCGCTGCAAGTGTCGAGCTGTTACCGTTGTTAGTTCGTGGTAATCCTGTGCGTGTTCTTTTCGTGAGTCGTGTGCGGCTGATGGGTGTACTGGCAGAATCGAGCTGCTTGGTCTTCTTCTTGCGACTTTATAATTTGTTACTATCGCATTCATTGCTTCGGCTTTGCGGCGAAACTGTGACTTCTTTAAAACTGCGGCGCGTGGAGTGACCCCTGCGCGTCTCCTGCCGCGCGGTGGCGTTCGACGCACAGTTTACTCGGCGTTCCACATCATCAGTGGGTACAGAAATTGGCCACACTTTAGCGCGCCTGGAGGAAAATGTGGGAGCGTTGCTTTAAAGCTCTCGCTTCGGGCAATCTCACGGGTGATACTACACATACTGAAGCACCTCCGAGCTCTGCGTGCCGTTAGCGTTAAATGGTATAATTAGTGTTTTGTCCTTTTTGGAGCGGTCGAGAGAAGCTTGATAAGCGAGAGAAGCTAGAGAAGCTCCTTCGGCGCTTCCTGGGCCGTTTGGCTTGAAGTGGTGTTCATAGCTTCTTGCGAGGCGCTGGACGACCGCTCCACAGAGCGATCTGTGCGTCACTTAGACATCGCCTCGGTCGACGAAGTCTTAGCCCCACCGAGCTGGAGGTTGATAAGACCCTCTTGGCCTCGTGATTGCCCTGGCTGCTGCCAGAGCTTGTGTAGGCCACTGGTGTGGGCAAGTTGAAGGTGGGCAGGGCAGCGCTGGCTGCTCCCTCCGCAGGGGCTAGTGACGTTAGCCTCGGCACGCAAGGTGTGGTCTTTGCAACTGCCTTTCTGGTGCCGCCCCTCGCTGCACCACTTCAGCGAAAGATGCCTTTTGTGCGAACGATCACGAGATTCGTTGTCTTGCTTCCTTGAATGTGGTATTTCCTTAACTTGTACAATAATTATTTCTTTTTCTTTCTTCCAGGTGGGGCAGGCTCTGAAGTATGCGGGGTGACTACCGTCGCAGTTTTCACAGAGGACATCGTCATGACTGCAGTCTTCGGCACTGTGACTGGTTGTGCCGCTCGTAGCACGCGTCGGCTGCCCTCGGCAGCTCTGGGATGCATGGCCAAATCGGTGGCATTTGAAATAACGCCTCGGGTTCGGAATGAACGTTCGGAGATGGAGTAGTTGAGCTGAAGGGGAGTATCAAGTGCATTGTTTGTATTTCGTTGTTACGCCAGATTGTCATGCGCTGGACATGTGTTACACTTATGTCCTTCCATCCATCAATGAGTTCTTCATTCAGTGTCATCAAATCTTCGTCCGATACCATGCCCTTAACCCTAATCGTGGTACGATGTGCGCTCACGGAGATGGGGATGTTAGCAAAGGCTGCGAGGTGTGACAGTTTATTCTACTGTTCCTGGTCTTTTAGTTCGAGGAGAAAATCTCCACTTGCCATCTTTGTGGCCTTATAACCGGTTCCAATGGTCTCGTTCAGGCACTTGGCCACAAGAATGGGTGATATTGCTCTAGCTTCTGTAGACGATTGTTCGCAGTGGAGGACATGGTATTTCGGGAAGGTTTCACTGTTTTGGGGCTAAAGGAGCGAAATTGCGTCGGTGCGTACCCTTTTAGGGGCACATCAGTTACAGAGGGAGTCGCGTATCCCGTTGGAAAAAAGTGAATTTTTCGATAATGGCACCTACCACCCACCACGGAGCCCAACAAGGAAACTTGGCAGAACATGTCGACAAGTCTGCGCAACGCTAGCAGTACGCGGTTACTACAACCCAATATGGTTTACCCTTGGTTAGTTAGCCACACAAGGTTAACCATTGCCGCCAAGAAAATTGGAAGTAACAAGAAGGAGACGACTGGAAAGGGTAAAAGAGAGAGAGAATGACGGAGATGTGGGTAGAGGGAGATAGGGAAAGGCGACCGCCGATTTCCCCTGGGTGGGTCAGCCCAGGGTGCCGTCTACGTGAACCCGGGGCCAAAAAGGTGTGTTGCCTCGGCCGAGAGGCCTTAAAAGGTCCAATGACCCGGCGTCAGCTCAACCCCCAGGACCCCTTCTCGTTGTACACGGCAATGCCACGCACGGCTAGGCGTGGGAGGGGTCGACCCTCCCCCCCCCCGTTAGCTTGGGTCCGTGGTGGCGCTGCACACCAAACGCCTCCTTGCGCAGACGCCCCTGCGGGCGCGCGTAGAATAAACAGACATGAAATTAGGCTGAGGGAAATATATGCTCTAAATTTTTAACAGCAGAATTGTTTAGCCTTTTCGTTGCGCCGTGTTGTGCGAACAAAAATTGTCATCTTCATGACCCGGCACGCGCTCTCCTCTTCCACTTCGTCCTCCTCTTCATCTTGTGCTTCACTCGCAGAACACGGGCACCGATATGTCTGGCGTGGTATGGATTAGCTCTGATGGACGAGCAAACGACTACGGAGAGAGAGATAAAGAAGAAGATGAAAATAGAGATAGATAAAGAGAAAGAGAGAAGTTATTGGCCAACCAATTTCTTGGCGAGGCGGGATTTGAACTCTCGTACACACGACCCGAAGGCGAGCGTCGTAACCACTTGGTTGTCCAGGCACGCTACCAGATCGTAGAATAGCCATGGATATTATAGTATAGAAATGAGGTCGGGAAGAGAAGGACGCAAATGAGCAAAGGAGAGAGCGGAATATAGCATGCAAAGAAAGAGAAACAAAAAGAAGGGGAACAAGGACAGACAGAGAAATAAAGAGAGGGAAAGAGTATGAAAGAAAAAAAATTGAGTAGAGAGCGAAAGAGAAAAAAAAGAGGAAGCGAGAAATAGAGTGAGAGAGAGATAGAAATAAAGAAGCGAAAGAGAAGAAATAGATAGAAAGTGTAGCAAACACAAAATAAGTAGAGACAAAAGAGACACAGATAAGAGATAGAAAGGGAAGGAAGAAAGAAAACGAATTGAAAACAGAATGCACCGATTTGGCCGCTGTGGCATGCAATAATTTTGATGGGTCAGAGAACGAGTACAGAGAGAGAGAGAGAATGAAAGAGATGGAAATGAAGAGAGAGGAATAGAGAGAAAGAAACGAAAGAAAAACGCGGAAAGATAAAGTGACAGAGAATAAACTACACAGAGAGAGAAATACAGAACGAAACAGACACAAAAAGGGTAGAAAAGGTGAGCCAGCGGGAAAGAGAAAGAAAAAAAGACAGAAGAAGAGCGACGCAAAGAAAGGGCGAGAAAGAAATAGAGAAAGGAAGAGAAAGCGTGCTATAGTGACGCATAGTATGGCGTAGGAAAGTGGGAGAGCGAAGTGAGGCTAGAGAGTAGAGAGGAAGAGGGGAAAGGGTGAACCATAAAAAAGTCACGTGAAGTATAGTATGAGTGGGAAAACGAAGTGAGGGTGACGAGTGAAATGAGGAGGGGAAAGCCTGAAGCATAGCTTAGCCATGCATTGTAAGGCACCGCAAGGGGTGGGAAAGGAAAGTGAGTGAATGGAGGAGCAGACCACCACCATCTCCGCTGATTGCTTAGTATTCGCACCACTACCGTGCAGCTGCCCCATTCTTTATTTCTTGAAAATAACCTATAGCTGCTAGTTTCACAATAACGCCCGGTAGCGCGTTTTACTCGTTATTTGCTTCAAGAAAGGAATACTAAATTTAAAGCATTTGGTGAAGATATAAGGAAGAGGAATGTACACACTTAGCGCATAAAATAGGTGTTTCGTTGTGAGCGAAAGTAATTATTTTAATTTACCGCATGTACCGTTGGAACACAAACTTGTCACTATGTTCTTGTGCCACTAATAATGAAGGCGAGCGTGGGCCAATTTCATGGATAGTGGAATACCGGGCAGACCCGCGGTGGTGCGGGAGCTAGGTGCAAGCACTCAATGCTGTTACGGCGCTCACGGAGCCTCTCGTTCAGGCAACGTCCCGTCTGACCCACGTACTTTCTACCACACGCCTTGAACGCATGGAACGAACTTTCGCTTATGGCTACAGCGTCCAAACGACAGTATCGGGGCACCTCGGCATCCACGTGCGGGATTGTGAGTGTAGGCCCCTCTTTGAAAACACTGCGGTGCTTGCACGCAGTCGGGACCAAAGGGTGAGGGAAATCATCGAGGCTGAGGAAATTAAACGGTCTGGGGACGCATGCGTAAGCATGCCTTTCTTGCATCTTTCTGACAAAGAGCTTTTGTTTTTGGCGAGTCATGGGAAGAGGGGCGGTGTTGGCACACGTGTGTGACTTACCGGCACTTTTCTTCTTTTCACCTTTTGGTTTTTACTTCCTGGTTTTTGCTTTTTTCTTTTTCTTTTTTTTCTTTTCTTGCTTTCCCTGTGTGTAGATATGCATGCGTCCCAATCGAATAAACTTTAGTTGGACGAATGCGCTGTGTCCTTGTCCTCTCACTCGTCTGTTGCCTGTTTTTTGCGCTGAACTAAGTTATGACTGAGGGGTATGGGAGAGGGAAATGGGAGAGTGAAAGGGGAGAGGGGAAGGGGGGAGGGTGAGTGGAGAGAGGAAAGGGGAGAGGGGTAGATGACAGGGGGATGGTGAGGAGGAGGGGAGAGGAGGTGTGTGGGGAGGGTATGCGCATGCGCAGTAAGGGCGGTCACGCCGCACACCACCACCACCGGATTGAGCTCTGCCTTAAGATACTTCGCATCTAATAAGTAACAACTGGGACAGTTAGTTCGCGCTCGTCCTGTGTGTACGTGTTCGTTCGTTTCGTGCGTCCTGCTTTATGTTTGAGCAGTGTGCTTCCAGTGTCGAGCTGTGACGCATGATAGGTCGCGCTCGTCCTGTGTGCGTTCTTTTCGTGCGTCCTTTGGGCTCGATTAACGCGCTGGCAATTTCGAGCTGCTTTCCGTTCTTCGCGTTACATTCCAATTGATTGCTATCGCATTCATTGCTTCGCCGTTGCGGCGAAACTGTGACTTTTTCCAATAAGTAATTTTTTTCGTTTTTCGTGATTTGATCCCCACGTCTTCCCTGAAGTGAAATTGAGATAACCGAAACCTCCTCGCGGGAAAAAATGAGGAGGCGTCCCTCAGCCTTGATATGCTCTCTGTAGTGGAGCTAGTACGTCGGCATTCGTTTTGCCTTGGTGCCTAAAAGTGGCGAGTCAGTTTTTGGTACAAGATTGTGAGAAAAATGCAGAGCAGAAAAACACCAGGACAGCCTTCAGAATCGTTCGAGCTTCAAGCTAAAGACGGCTCAACGCTAATGTCCCCAGTCCCCAGGCAGAAGGTAGCTATGATACCTTTCTCTTATTATTATCTATCTCTCTCTACGTGCATAATTTTTCACACAACGTGCAAAGATATAAAGAAGGGTATGGCATCTGTAACGTCAACGAAACATGTCGGGAAGGGTGTTTCAGCCTTACTAACGTGAAACCTGGGGAGCGGCGAAACATGCAGTGTGCGCCGGTGTTTCCCACAGCAAAATGACTGCTAATGAGCAATGAGAGACAGAAGAAACATTAGACACAGAGACCAGCAGTCCACCTTTAGTTAACGTGCTCGCTGAGAATATTTATTGTTCAACTGCGCACAAGAGAAATCTCCCACCGGCACTACATCGCAAATCAAGGTGTCATGCCTATATATACGCGGTGGCCCTTGAATGGTTGTGCAGCGCAAGCAGTACCTTTTTAAAGACGATAGTCTCTCTTGGGATACCTGAACGCAGAAATGTTGATATGTCTGTCACACGATTCAACCCCCCGGCCAAAGTTTAAGCACTTGCTGAAGGCCCAGCCATCTTGAACTGACAGCTGCATTCATACTTGTGAACATTGCATGTCGATCAAAAAGCAAATATTACGCATATCTGAGGCAAAACATCAATACGTAAGTATTTGGTTGTGTGTTCCTTTACAAGAAAATACACAGATACGTAATTCTGAAGACCCTAGTGTTGCTTAGGCTGCGCTGAAAATGCGACGCTATGCACGAAACAGCCCTCTGCCGATGATCTGGTGCTGCCACCTGGCAGTGGCCTTGGCAGCAGCATCACGGGTGGGCGCGGATGAGACCAGGACTCATGTAGTACGGCCGGCAAAAGACTAGCGTCGAAAGACGACATTTTTTCCTTCAAGAAACTCGCTAGCAGACGCTGCCTGCGTCGGCGTTGTCTCTCGCGGGGAGGGCGCGTTTACGTTCCTTGCG
The DNA here is from genome assembly GCF_013339695.2 of Rhipicephalus sanguineus. Lineage (NCBI taxonomy): Eukaryota > Metazoa > Arthropoda > Arachnida > Ixodida > Ixodidae > Rhipicephalus > Rhipicephalus sanguineus. Next base: position 95,170,112 of record NC_051185.1, on the reverse strand, counting down.
AGCTGGTAGTTGAGCGTTCACCGCAGAAAGAGCGTTTCAATAGTCAACGCGCGCAGTTCGCTCTCTCTATCGCCACATGGCGAGCGCGGAGGCGGTGGCGCCCTCTCTTGCGCTTAAGCAAATCGACAGGACACCACGATGCTAGCCGACACGCCGAGACCCTAAGCTGCTTCGCCCCTAACAGGTGGCCGAGCGGTCTGATGTGAGTCGTATTCAATGCACCTCGCAGGTTGTCTAAGCTCTGCAGAAAGACGGACATGAAGGTGAGCAGGCAGCAGGTCTGCCACACAAAGCACAGGCGGCCCTTCTTTGAATGCTCGGAATGGGTGTTGTACGAAATTCGTTTAAAATACGCAAGAGTGTATGTTGGCCAAACTGGGAGATGCGTCAACAATAGCCTAAGAGATTATGTCAACAACGTTAAAAATGCTCCTGAAGAAAAGGTTTTGAAGGTTTCCTAGCTAGCCATTGTATAAACTTTCAGGAAACACTTCTGTCGTGAAGAAGAGCAAAACGCGGATTACTCGAGAAATCGTAGAAGCGGAATGTATTAACGCGACAGCGTTAAAGAGCTCATTTCGCAGAAATTCCGGTGTCGGCGGCGGTCTCGGCGTTGTTGCCTGTGAGCGAAAAATGATCATTTTGTCCGCAACCAAAAAATTGAGAAAGATGCAAATAACATATATAATAAAAATTTTCGGATTTCAGAGGGAATCGAACCAAGGTCGTCTGCGTGGCAAGCAGGTGTTCTACCACAGAGCCTCGCTAGCTCTTGTAAGTGCGTCGAAAAAAAAAAAAACATTCATGTACTGGAAGGAGTCAGCTTAACGCATGTAGTATGTAATGGTGCGTCGCAGAAGCGTGGAATCGTGCCAGGCCTCAAAAGATGTGAATTGTGCAACGAGGAGGCGTTTTAACGGCCAACCCGTTACAAAGCGCTCAGACAGCGTAGTGACGAGGTTATTGTTTTTGCTCGCCTTGTCAATTTGACTCACACTCACTGTTGGGAACTGGCTAAGCATCGGGTGGTTTTATAGGTTTAAATGAAACCTAAAGATTGGAAACGTATAGAATACAATACCCAATAATAATAATATTTGTGGTTTAACTCCCCAAAACCACGATATGATTATGAGAGACGCCGTAGTGGAGGGCTGTGGAAAATTCTACCACCTGGGGTTGTTGAACGTGCACTTAAATCTAAGTACACGGGCCTCAAACATTTTCGCCTCCATCGAAAATGCAGCCGCCCGCGGCCGGGATTCGATCCCGCGAACTTCGGGTCAGTAGTCGAGCGCCATAACCACTAGGCCACTGTGGCGGGGCAGTATACGATACCCAAATTACAGATGCATGTGAAGTCCGCTTTTTGGCTTAGATCAAACTGACGACGTTGCTCGCATGTTGGCGAACACGTGGCTAGCGCGCTCTTCGCGCCGTCCATTATCGATACTGACTCTAGGAGCCAGTTTTTAATGCTGACGCGCCGTGCGCATTCTTGTTGAAGACAACAGATATCCGCACTGAAATGAACCTGTATTGATCGTCTTCAACTAGATATCTGTATTGAAGCTCCACTGGCATTGTTGTAGCTACTAATCTTTTTCGGTCGGCCACTTCAAACACGATCTGCTTCTACGAGTAATCTTCCTACTGTCTGGTTGCCTGGTATGTCTCCGTCTTGCTCTGTCTCGGGCAAATATTCTATCTATACTAGATAACCTACACGCATATATCAGTTCCACGGAACTTGTAATTTGCCTATTTATTTGAAACTTGCCTATGTCTTGAAGACAGAGCAAGATGAAAAGAAACTATGCTCTTCTCTGTATATTATTGCTGCTTCAAAATGATAATATTCGTTGATCAGTAATAAAATTATTTTTTCATAGTACAGCTTTTCTAATATTTGGTACAAATTTGGCCGTCAAACTCGTGGCTACTTTCAATACTTTTAGAGTGAGTTCTTTTGTTATCAGCTCAACGGCAACCCTGTGATTTGTCGTTGCCCTCAATACAGCTCCTACAGGCAATCCCTCTCAGCAGTGTTTGAGTGCATCGAAGACCAGCCATTTTCTGAGCAATCCATTTTGGAATACCGGAAAGCTTCAGCTTCACACCACAAAGCGAGGGAGGCGTTGCTGATGTTTCGATTATGGCACTCCCGTATGTGTGTGTATTTCTACTGATCTCCTTCGCTCTCTCATTCGTCTCTCCCTTGCTTTTCTGTCTGTTCTTACCCCATCCTCAGTGAAGGGTAGCAAACCAGAAATTTATAATCCGAATAACCTCCCTGCCTTTCCGCTCTACATTTATCTTTCTCTCTCTCCGGTATAACTCTTCACTTGAAGCCGAACAATCTATTTGTGTTTTTGAGAAGACTTTTTACATATTTCTCAAAACCGAAGGTAAGTGCTTGACCGGAAGTGCTTGGAAAAGAAACAGGGTTTGACACTCTGTGCTCCTGCCGCAAATAACGAAGGCGAACATAGGCCATTTTCTGGACACTGGAATGCCTGACAGACTCGCGGTAGTGCTGGATATAGGTGGAAGGATTCGGTCCAGTCCTTTTTAATATAAGTAATTATTTATTTATTGAATATTTGTGCGTTTATTTTCATATGACGCATGTCTAATTGCAGGCTGTAGCATATGAAGATATATGCTCAACTGTGAACAGTTTTTGTCGCAGGAGCGATCGAGCGCAAACGGCCACCAGTGGTTAGATTGTGTCGTTTGAGGAAAATAGGTAAATGATTTAGCTTACGTTGTTCTATTAGGTGTTCTAAACCAACTTACATTGTACCATAACATGAAAGAGCTATATGCAAGTATCTGAAATAACAACTGCGACAGTTGTTACTTCAAGCTTGCCCTGTACATGCCTGTGCGTTATTTTCGGGCGTCCTTCTTTGTGCTTCAGCGCTCTGTGGATGTGGATGGACATCTTTAGATGGGCACTTCGAGAATAGCTACCCGGAAGATGTCGCATTTTTCTCTCCTCCAGAAGTCTCACGAGTACAGCGTGACCACAACGCTGCGGCGTCCTCCAGCCTGAAGGGTTCCATGACCCATCTCGCTGGTTAGCATATTCGCGGAGTCTTGGACCTATTACACTGTGCATAAATAAATAAAAAAATACATGAGTAATACACATGGATGCGTTAGTACACTTCATTTTCTTTTCATTCTTACTCGAGTAAATCGACAAATAAATATGGAAGTAAAGGCAATGAAAAACTTAGAATAACAGATAACAGAGCTAACTGGTAGGTATTCATTTTAAAAAGACACGCCTTGCAAACATGGACACAAGAGAGAAGAGGGAACAGTTATCTCTCACGTAGACCGCCACCCGCACCTGCTTGATAGGTATCGCCTCTTGCCTGGGAATGCGCAGATAGCAATTTGTGTCTACCTTCTTTTCCAACGCTATATGATTTTTCATATGTTAGCGGCGTTTATGGTTTCTCGACTACACTTTTGTGCCCGTGTTTGCACGCCGTGTTTTTTTAAACTGCCCCGAAACAGCCTCTGGAAATACAAAATCGAGAGCGTTATTCTTTCTTGGCGATGGCGTCTTTTTGGCACACTTCGTGACGCCAGAACGGTGATTCACATGACATGATTAGGGCACATACTCTCGATTGGCACATATGCGAGAAATATCAGTTGTCAATTGTCTTCCACCCTGCTTTTCCATGCAGTCACCCACCCCTTCCTATTTGTCTCGCATGACTTCTCTCCATTTTGTGCGTTTCCGACTGCGCAAGCGGAGATAACAGGGTGTAGCCGACAGCACGAAATCCTGATAGGCTCAGCGCTTAGTGCTGACATTGGCCACGTGTTTTGTGAAGAAATAAGTGGAGATGAGATATCGCCTGTAAGAAGGGCAGTGAAGGCGAGAACGAAACCATTGAAAAAGGCGCCGGATTATGTTATTCTTTCAACAGACGAACTTTTTACAGCGAAGACGATACAGCTCTGCGGAAAAAAGGCCAGCCCGCTTCCACGGTTTTTGTATATTGATTGCGATAAATATTATAAGACACTGGACATATTTTCACCGTCACCGTCTATTTCCGTATGAATTCCAAATCGATAACATTGCTCCTCGCATCGTATGCTGTAGTCGCGAGTAAAAGCTCGCGGGCGCTGGCGAGGAACATGACTGAAGCAGAGATAAAACAAGCTGGCCATCTCCGTCGCATGGATGGCGCATGCGATAACATCATCCTGCGTGCGAAGCCTGTCGTCGACTGCTCCTCGACAAAAAAGAAACGGCCCGACCGTCTTTCGCTCGACGAAGGAGCATGAAGGGACACCGGTGCAAGTGGTGCTGCGTGGCTCGAGCAGCAAGTGTGAACTTTGACTTTAAGGGCGTGGTTGTGAGCGCTGGCGTGCGCGTTATCGAGGCAGACAACAGCAAACGGCTCGTATGCCTTTCTGCGCGCTGTGATCTCAACGCCTCGTGCTGCGACTACTCATACAACAAACTGCACGAAAACCGCATCTGTTCCGGCAGCAGCTGTATTCCCATACACCAGCGTTTCATAGAGTTACGCGAGATCGGATCGAAAAGAGTTAGCTGCTTGCCTTAGTTCGTATAACATTACTACATGTTTCTATCGCATTCACAGCCTCGCCCTTCCGGTGAAAGTCTTTTTTTTCGAAATTGAAGGAACAAATTTCTGTTCCCACGAACTTTACAATCTAACCCCTCCCCCCTTCCCCCCGCGCCGCTCCGCCGCCGGTATGATCAACCCCGAGCCGTTCACGCGCCGCCGCCAGAGGTGGAAACACCGGCGTGCCGCCGCCGGTGATTTTGGGACCGGCGCACTGGTCTATTCAGAAGAGCACTATCTGTGAATTATTTGCTGGGATGTTTTGTTATAGGTGGAATAAATGCCGTTTCTCGGTTACACATGCAGGATTGTACGCACCAGGGAAATTTTTACTAAGAAAACAGGGCGCCAAGCATGAGCTTCGATATTCGCGGTAATGGCTTTCGTTGGGCTGTTCCGAACGACGATGCTCTCTGGGCACATAAAAGGGACGCCGTGTCGACACCACGAGAAAGCAACGCTCCCGAGAAGGTCGCAAGCGTAGATTTTCATGAAGTAAACCCGTGGGCTCATGCACCACCTACGCACCTGCAAATTGAGACTTCGTGTCGACTTCGAAACACTGGGAGTACTTAATACTATCTTACGGGTAAGACTTATGCACCTGTGCCGTCGCTGACCGATTACTGGTCAGCGACGGCAGGAGCATGACTGAACACAGTCATGCTCCTGCTAAAAGCAGGAGCATGACTGTGTTCAGAAATATGCGACCGACTCGTAGTTCAATGAACTCTACTTGGGAGGAGAGCGCTGCGCCGTCACAAAATGCAGTAGGCAATTTAGAGGAGTTTATTTAATGTAGGCAAAATTTCAGCCAGTTCGACGCCGTTAATACCGACGTACAGCGAAGCAGTGAGCATGCGTGTGCATGTGATCTAGCACCATCGTCATCATAACTTCGATAACCGTCATCACAATCATCATGATTTCGTTTTTATTTTTTTTGACTCCGCCTATAGTCACGTGACCTGCCTGATGCCTATTACTACTAGTACGAGAACGGCACATGACCAAGACTGCTTTGCTGTTAAAATGCATGGCATCATGACGAGAATGGTACGTACAACAACGAGCCAGATGGAAACACAACTAAAAAATTCAAGCAGACACTAAGGGGAGGAACCCGTGTGGCAGGAGTTGCGGTCCACCGCCAATCGATAAGTTAAAAAAATCCAGCCATTAATTTTCACCGGAGCTGGTGTCCCCCTCCGTTAAGCTATTGCCTCTCTATGTATTGCAACTATGTTCAAGTATTTCCATATTTTCCAAGTTTTTAACATGAAAGTGATTTACGCCGGGGACCACCAAGATTTCAGTGACGTACTTCCGTCAAGGAAATGACGTCCAAAAATGCACACGATTAGATAGCAAAGAAAAACTCGAAAAAAGTTCCATCTACGGGAATCGAACCTATGACCACTCGGTCCGCGAGAACAGATGCCGAGCATGCTGTCCACCGCGCCACCCCTCGCACAGTTTGGAGAATTTCCAAATGCGCCTTTTATATATTACACTTTCCTCTCAAAGTGTTCTATAATAATAATAATATCTGGGGTTTAACGTCCCAAAACCACGATATGATTATGAGAGACGCCGTAGTGGAGGGCTCCGGAAATTTTGACCACCTGGGGTTCTTTAACGTGCAACTAAATCTAAGTACACGGGCCTCAAACATTTCCGCCTCCATCGGAAATGCAGCCGCCGCGGCCGGGATCTCTCAAAGTGTTCTAGGTCAGCGGGGTGGTGTCAGACTAGCTAGGTTAGCTAGTTGGTATCACACATTATGATAAAAAACATTAACGCAAAGAAACTTCCTCGTCCTGCGTCGTTTATTTGCGCTCAGAGTTTTATGTCATAATGGGGTGGTGTCGCTGTCCGGGATCGATAAAGTGAAGTAAAGCATCATGACCGTGGCCACTACGATTAGCTCCTGCAACGCGTCGTTGCTACGCGTCCGTCCCATTCGGCGCGTTTCCAATAGCAAAAGTTCAATTTTGTCAATGCCTTAACACACCGTGAGGTGGCGACCTTAGCCCAAGCCTTGGCCTTGCTCATAGCAGCCGTCCATATTAGAAATAGCTCTGCAACGGGCACCTCCCTGTGTAACGGCGTTCCCCGCTTACGGTCGCCTCGAGAAAAATTGTGGAAGGGCTATCGGGGAGACACAACGCGCGTTGCGTTTTCTTCTAGTCCGGCAGTGGTGTTCTGTTTACTCCTTAACATGCCGCGGAATGGCAACCTTAGTCGACGCTCTTCTGGCTGTGACAGCGTTTTCTCTTATTACGCTCTCACCGGTAACTACTACAGCTACCACAAAGGTTTGTCTAATCGTTGATCATGGACGTTAGGGACAGTGATGTGCCTCGAAGCGTCAACTTGGGTGCATCCACGTTAAACGGAGCTATAGCTGCCAAAGACCAAAATACATTGAGAAAACTTTCTTATATCAATTTGCAGTAAATATGCAACTACATCTGTAAGGACAGTCTTACTTTCGTGTTATAGCGATTCTAATGACGGATAGTTCAACCGTTCTCTTCGCTGAATTCCTCACGCAAAAAAAGAAGATAATTTTGGACTGGACCCCAATCATGAACTTAGGGCCTCTGGTAGTAGCACTCGTAAGTCGGCGTTTGCGTGCCCCGGTGTACTCCTTGTGTTACTTGTGTTGTGTTTCGCGGGCAGGCGAAGCGGATCTCACAGGCCGCGTCTAAAAAAAAACGCGTGGTGTAGATCTCCTCCGCTGCGTGCCGCTGCGATCCCAAGTCTCACAATCTTTCAATGAAATTATACAATATTTTAAGTAATTATCCTGATAGCTAGTTGGCCCTTATATTATGTTAGACTCTGCTACCACGCCGTATATATCCAATATTGCAGTTAACTTGAAGCACAACCATCGATTTCTATTTTTTAACGACGTTTTTCTCCTTATTAGCTCGGATATGTTCGATCGGATATGCTTGGTAGAGAAAACGCCAGGCCTGCGCGTAACAGGCAGCACAGCCATAGCGAAAGCTAGACAAGGGGCATTTCTAAGAGTCCGTTGTAATCTCTCTTGTGGTGACTACGGCAAGTACACCTGCGTGGTACATACTACGCCCTAAGTCACCGTAATTTTTGTGAAGTAAGGAAGCAGGCATTATGTCATTACTCATTATTCTGCGGAGATGCAAGTTGCCCGCTACACATCTGCGACTCATTATGTACACTTGTTGATGCTGAGGCTAGCGGCAAACAATCATGACTGTGCTACCTGAGCCATTGTGATGGCGGGAAGCTTTTAACCACCCACCCGTATAGTGCAATGAAGGGTGGCGCTATTATCGATTGCTCGATTGATTGATTGATTGATTGATTGATTGATTTTACTGATTGGTTGACTGTCAGACTGATTGATTTTCATATACTGCAGCCCTCATTGTGGGCTGTACCTGAATGTATGTACTCAACTATGGACTGCTTTTTATCGTTGGAGTGATTGAGCTCACAAGTAGCTAGATTTTGTGGTTTGTGGAAAAGAGTTAAGTAATTCGCATTGTGTGACGCCTGGTTGTTCTTTTACTCTTCTACCACGCTATACATCTGTTAACGCGATTCCTATCCGAACGTAAGGTCTATCCGAACATACGGCCTTTTTCGTAAGAGTTTCAAGCACCGCCTTGTCTGTGTGGTAGAATACTCGAATGCCACGCAGAGGGTCTGGGTTCAAATCCATCTCGATCCTGGATATTTTTTCTCATTTCGTGTGATAACGGTTACAAACTGCAGGAGTGCGCTTAACTGGGCTGGTTGGTACATGATTAAGACGAGAGCAAACCGCGCTAAACACGGGACGGCGAAGAACGACAGACAGGCGCTGCGAAAACCGGCTGCTGTAGGGATCTCATCACAGCTTTCGCTGCAAGACAAGAGTGTCCCTTCATGCTAATGCCACTAATACCCAAGGCGAACCGAGGGCCAATTTCGTGAACAGTGAAATGCTGGGCGGTTTTATCATTACGATTGATTGATTGATTGATTGATTGATTGATTGATTGATTGATCGATTTATTGAATGAATGATTGATCGATTGATTGATTGATTGATTGATTGTTTTTTTTCTACCTCAACCCTAATTGTAGGCCGTAGTTTGTGAAAATGTGTACTCAACTATGGGACTGCCTTTTTTATCACGAAAGTGTTTTATGACGGGGTCCACCAAAACTTTCACAACGTATTTCCGTCACGGAAATACGTCAGCAAAATAAACGCCATCCGATGGCAACGAAAAGACTATTAGAAAAGATCTGTTGACGGGAATCGAACTTATGACCTCTCGCTCCGCGACGATGGCTGGCGGGGTTTTAGCCCACTCAGTTACCGCCAAACACATTACGCAGACGACAAACGCACCTTTTATCTTTCACACTTGCCTCTCACAGTGCTCTTGGATGGATGGATGCTATGAGCGTCGCCTTTATAACGGGGCAGTTACATCTGTGCCACCAGGGTCGAAAAAAAAAAAACAACAAAAATGCTGCCGTTTCAACGACCGTTCCATTCGGCTCGTTTTCTATTAGAAGTTTAATTCGGTAACGCTTTAACACACCATGAGGTGGCGGCTTTAGCCGTTCCCCGCTAGCCTTGTGAGAAGTAACCAAAAAGGTTTAAAAAATTGCTGGAGTGGCGATTATTGCGCAAGAGTGAAGCCGTGCGCACCAAAAGATGGCGGCTCCGCCCGCTATCTTAGTAGGGGCACGATGAACCATCGGCGTTTGGCGATGGAAAACGAGTTTTCCACGCACGCGAGACGAGTTTAAAATGGCATCTTTTACGGGCCAGATACTGCTCCAAGTGTGTCTTTGTGTTACTAGTTTCATAATGAGCCTCAACGTCAATGCAATTTTATTGGAGATCAATCGCCAATGCTCCACTCGATGGGTTACTATTGTCGGCAACAACGTCTTTTATTCCTAATTAACGTAGTTTCCTAACCTTAAAGCCATTACAGATTA
>NC_051185.1:95132063-95160389 GCF_013339695.2 Rhipicephalus sanguineus | reverse complement strand
TGGGTGTCAGTTTCTCACCCTGGAATGGAATAACTAGGGGAGCGATTACTGATGGAAGAGACGGACTGATTCGGCAAACCTGGACGTTGGCCAAGAGTTTGTAATAATGTACATTACAAACTCTTGTTTGTATTGGGGCAGAACCCCTTTTCATTGCGTCTAACGCGTCCTTATTTCGTCGTCCAATGGCGGCGGTAGGTGAACGTCGTATGCAATGCTGGTGTCGTGTGGTAAATCTTTCAACAGGGATGTGCAGAAGCAGGTCCCGATAACTGACACTAGCAAATATTGAGCCACTGACTGAAAGTGTTAAGTGAACGCCTCAAAGTCGCGTAACCAGCACAGGGTGGTGGCGTAGGGTCTGGCTGAATGGACAGGCCATCTGGCGGACTAGGTTGAGCTCGGCGTGCATACCTAAGCACCTCAGGGTGCAGACACGGCCCACGCCTACAGCTCCAGGCCGCAGCCGAGATCAAAGAAGGGCGCATGGTACGTTGGTATTGTTCAACGAGCTGATCCACAGGATGATAGCCGTGTGGAGATTGAGGGACCGTTCGGACTGTTCGCCACGGGGGTTGCCGTGTCAGAAAACCTGCCCAATCATAATCCCTCTTCGAATGACTCGAATATGCTTTTGAGCAAGACGGGCCTTTGTTTTGGTGACCATACGGTTGAAGATGTGACGCGTCCGGCAGCTTGTAAGTCCGGTCCTGACGTGAAGAGCAGCGCGATTCAGGAAGTGTTAAACGCTGCTGATCGACAAGTTGACAGCCGCGTGGAGAGTGTGGGAAATTTTCATGTCACTAGGAACCCCCCTAGCGTGGCTCAAGGAAAAACGGGAGTCCGGCCTAGTCTTGCCTTATTCAGAAGGGTTATGTGCTGTGAGCCTGACAGACTGGAATGCCTGTTTGCCGGCTACTCTGTTTTCCTTGCTTTCAGTGCCTTACGAGGCCACAGGGCCGGATCTTGTCCTTACATTCGGCTCTAATTACGCATCGTTATGCTTCCGAATTATGGATCTTCTTTTTGAGGGCAATCAAGGTTACGCACCTCCCTATCTAGTGGGCACTGCTGTCTTTTCCTTCAGCTGGAAGGAGGGTTTGAGCTATCTCAGGGATGTTCCTGAGCAGTTGCGTGCCGCCGGCTACACTCTTATGGGCAAAATTTGCCATGTCGCAAAATCTGAGGTGTGTTGTTTGGACCACGATGTTGGGCAAGATAGCGAAACGCTGCTAGTCTCAGCCGTGCCTATCCACTTTAACACCAAAGTAACTTTACATACCTTTTTTGCGTTTGTGTTCATAACATGTATTTAGCGTATTTTACAAATCACTTCCTCTCATTTTTGTATTACCCGTAGCACCTGCGTGCCTTAGAGGATGCGTTATATGCGGACGACGTTACCCTATGGGCCGCCAGAGGCTCTTTAGAACAAAAAGAACAAATCCTACAAGACGCAGTGACCGCTGTTGAAAACTTCGCTCGCCGCAGCGGAATGAGTTGTGCCCCCGAAAAATCGAATTTTATTAGAAATCCGAGGCCGAGGCCGTAGACTTCACGAGCCGGTCAACCTCTTTCTAGGAGACTACCAGATAAGAGAGGTCCAGAAAATGCGAGTCCTCGGACTCTGGCTTCAGGTAACAAGCGAGTGGACCACACAATCAAAACTCTCCGAACACGGTGAAGCAGATCTCCCCGTATGATTTATAGAGTCACCTATCACCGAAAAAGGTTTCAAGGAAGCTGAGACGCTCCGGCGTGTTCAGGCTTTTTATCCTCAGTCGACTCACCATATAGTCTTCCTTTCCAGGACCCCAATAAGACAGATCTAAAGGCCCTAGATGCGTTGATTCGAACATCGTACAAGCGGCCTCTCGGCCTACCATCGGAACATCCACTGACGCCTAGAAGCCCTTCGGTATCCACAATAATTATGAGGAGCTACGCGCGGCAGTGTTCTTTCTCAACGCGAAAGGCTTAGCTTAACCACTCCTTGAAGAAAATTGCTATGCCGTGTAGGTTACCCATCTCGTCGCAGTATGCGGAGAAGAACCTGGCGTCCATGGCTAAACAGGTACGTGAAAGGATCTTAGTAGCCCCTATGCCCCAAACATCAGCCCACATACCACAAAGGTCGTAGAAGCGCTCGAGCTCGCAGTTACAGCGGCAACTCCGGGGAAATACTGGACACGGTGTACACGATGTCGCCCGATGCGGTACCAACAAGTACGCCCTCGCAGTCGTAGGTGCGGCCGCAGTCAAGGGCTTCTGACATGCGCCACTACTCGAGCTGCGTCCGCGAATACCGCAGAAGCTACAAGCCATCGCGCTAGCTATTAAAAACTAAGGATATCCTGGGACAATCATCACTTATTCTTACCGATTCCAAGGTCACATGTAGACTCTTTCTCACCGGGAGACTACCACACAGCACCATTCGCCTATCAGGACCCGACCTAACGCAGGACCATACTATCATCTGGTGCCCGGGTCACGCAGGACTCGATGGCAATGAGAGAGCGGACGGCGCAGCTCGTGCTTTTATCAACCGAGCGGCCGACCACTCCGACGAAAGCCTTTCTTACCGCGAGACATCCTTGAGCACCAACGGCTTGAGCGACGACAGTACAGTCCACCACACCCTGATCTATCCGGGCGGGACTCTTACGACTGGCGCCATATACAAACACATACATATCCGAACCTTTCTTTGAAACATGCCATTTACCCAACAATGTACAGCGATAGCTGTCCGTGGTGCGGAGGCAGGCCCACTCTCGCCCACATAACGTGGGATTGCCAGAACAGGCCGTCCGAAATTAACTCGCCGCAAATAGCCAGCAAAATTTCCGGAAGGGAGCAGTGGGAGACTTTGCTCGCCAGTGAGGATCGGGTGGTGCAACTAGCACTCCTCGACCAGGCGCGGCGGGCCGCTCAAGCCAGTGGAGCCCTGGAATAGGGGCCCCACCCACCCGCTCCCTAAACACTTTTTTCTTTTCTTTTTTCCCTCAATAAACGTTGTGATATATATATATACAAAAACCTTAGGCTATTGATTTCGTTCATGTTTAGTGTGTCTGTGTTGCTTATGACATTTGTTAATTGATCCGTGACATTCACGAGCGAGAACGTAAGTATAATGTTTGAGGAAGTTCTGATTAGAGAATGTAGCCTGGCATTTGTGAATGTCAGTTGGGTGCTCTCTGTTTGCTGTGGCTTGAGTTTGGCTGGTTCATTGCCGGCACTTGCAAGCCGTTTCTCAGTTCCAAAGCTGGGGCTCAGCTTACGTGAGAACAAAAAAAGGAAGCATATCTGCGGCCTCTCCGGGGTGCTTTGGCGCTGCGCCCCCTTCGAGACCTCCTGGAGCGGCGGACGGGCTGTTATGATCGGATTGCACGGCTTGGCGCCGCTGGATCGTGGGAATGAGTTGACGGCATCTGCCCTGTTTTCTGCATCGTCAACGTTCCCCGAGGAGTACCTGATATGGCGACAACACGGCAGTCGTGTCCTGAACCCTTTGAAGCTGTCAGTTCCCCACATTAATCGCCACGGACACACAGGACCGTGTTTGACGGTTTTATGGCCTGGAAGTAAGCTGTTTGCCGCCATGGCTGCTCGGAAAAAGCAGTCACTTCTGTAATACTTTGTTCAGCATACTGCGAGATGCACCGGACAATTAGCGGAGCGCCTGAGATTCCTCAACGGGAAGATTTGTCACACTCCGCGGTGCCTTTATCATTTGGTGACCCGGACAGGAGCTGGCTGTCGGCAGAGCCCGCGCCGCTATCGAGTCAAGGGAAGACTGCACCTGGCAACACGGCCAGTAATCAGGAGTTAGCGACAACGCTATCCCTTAACTGTGTGTATGGCTCCCTGTTGTGTCTTCTGTTGAGGTTCCGGGCGCCGTCCGTCGAGCCGGGCGCGCCGTTTCTCTCTTTCCTGGGGTGGGAAGGAGGCGGTGCTTGACCTTTCCCCTTTGGGGGCGGAGATGAAGACAACTTGTTGATTGGACTGTCCTGAACTCAGCGGTTTTCTCCAAGAGGGAACATGGGGAAGACCAAGGCTTTAGAGCGCGAGCGTCGAGACGCTCCGAAAACGCGCTACCGAATAGTCATGTAATTAAACGTTCTTGCAATCAGCTCCAGCTCCTGAGCACTACTTCTCCTTAACGGTTAGTTAGCGGTTAGTTTTCATCTTTAGCTAGTAGCTTGTTGCACTGGTTGTCGCTTGCTGCAATGTCAACATCGACGTCGTGTGAGGTAGTCCTCCTTCTTCCGAGGCAGCGATGTGAGGCAATGCGGCTTTTCTTAAACGCTAAATGACAGCAAGAGGAAACGTTATCCAGAAGCGCCTCGTGGACTAACCCTCACATAACGCAGCTTGCAAAGTGCGACGTAGTAGCCTACGCCTCCGGCCTCCCCCTCTAGAGCACAGTAAATACTGCTGTCGCGGTTATACAAAAGATAGCGAAAAAAGAAAGTCACGAAACAATTTTATGGCTTCCTTATCTCGCACAAGAAAAAAAGAAATTTCGCATGTTGCCATTCATCTACTATGTAATTCTTTTTCGAAATTTACCTGCGCGCACGCAGTAGTTTTCAATCGAGCAACCGTGACACTTTGTCGCGCACATGTGGATGCTCCCGTCGCGACGCGACAGCCCGATAGAGCCCGTTTCTCGCTGTCACTCGTCGCCGTCGCTCAAAGGTCGCGTGCATGCGGTTGTGCCTTCATGACAGCTTTGCGGCACATGTTTTCACGGTCATCGAGCTAGGTCTTTTCCCGCTCGCCTGCGTGTGCAACATCATGCATGAGTAAGACTTGTTGCTGGCGAGTTGGGTGAAACCGACGGGGAACATTTTAGCGCAAACTATGCAAGAAAGGCACGAGTAAAATTTGGAGAAAGCAGACCTTTCTGCGCCCTACTACATTTGCATGCATGCTACCACTTCAACACCATGCATGCTCATTTCTCTAGTAATCGTATGTTTACTGCAGTACATGCAGTCGTAGGAATCTACGATCCTCACTTGCAAACGTTTAAATATTCGGAAATTTGTCAGCGCTGTCACTGTGAAACATTGTCATAACTGTCAATGTTCGCTTGGAGGGCAAGAATTTAAATTTTTCAGAACCCTGCGTTTTTGTAGGCGTTTTGAAGCGCTATTTCAGCAATATTGTAACTGATGTCATCCCATAATACGTGCGTACTTCCGCATTTTACAATCGCAATCTATATATTCTCAACCGGTACATTTCGGTATATCATTTTATGCACACGCCAAACCAGCGAACTGTATTTAGCTCGCAGACAGTAAGGCTTTCATTTCAAAAAAATCACCCTGCATATGCATGTCCATGAGTGACTCCCTGGAGCAAGGGAGTCATCTATTTCATGCAGGAGCGCCGACCAGAGTATTGCGATTACCTTTAAGAAAAAAGGTGATCATCGGCTACCACAAAGAGAGTCAGGTAGACGTGACTCTCTTTTGACTCTCTTTTATTTAAGAGTGTACTGGACCCTTCGTCGTTTCATGCTGACTGAAAATTTCGTTATTACAACCTCGCTTCTATCTTTTCGCAGTTGACTAAAACATAGCAGCATGCGACGACAAAAGAACTGGTGATCAGTACTAACCTGTAACGCGCCAGTGAGACTTTGATTTACGCGGGTCTATGAAGAGATCTTTCGGGGAATTTATTTAGGTCGTCTTCGCTAATTTCCGAGTACAATAAGACCTCTGATTTCACTCACACAACTGAATCTGGGGACTATCGCGCTAATACTATTATTAAATCTCATATTTACTCTAACCTTAATTTTCATTGTCCTTTCCTGCGGCGTTTTGTTTTGGTTTTACTCTCGCAGGCTTGCGCCAGCTTGGACCCGGGAGTGCAGCTCGCGCTCTTGGAGCAAATCCTGCGGGCGGCCAAGGCCTGTGGAACCCTGGGCGTAGGACCGCAGCCATAGTGCGCCTTAGATTCCCCTTTACTTTGAATAAAGTTCCACTCGCTCTCTCTCTCACAGGGTCTCTCTTGGAGCTTGCGTCTGATCTCCCGCACCATCTGTCAACAAGAACGTCTATCATTAGCATGTCTTCACTCTTATTTGTAAGGCAGTTCTCACCCTTTGAGGCGTCGTCATTCGGCTATAGAGAGAATTTAAAGTGTAATATTTTAATGCGTATTTTATAGTTCAGTGCTTCTGTCCCTGATGCCTTCTCAGGACTTTCGAAAATGATGTTGGTATGAACCTGAGCCTCGTAGTTTACAAACAAATGATAGGGAAACTTGTGCCACTTTTGTCAGTAAAACAAATAACCTTACTTGAGAAACCTTGTACAGTTGGCTCCATTCGCACTGCCGTCAATGCTGGTCTTCAGCGTTCGCTGACAAGGCAGTTTGCTTGAGCGGCCGCAAGCGGGAAGGCCGCTTCAGAATTCAGTGACAGCTTACCACTCTAACGTAGTGCAGCTCGTAATACTTTGAATCATTGTCCTTATTTGCTGCGACGGCGGCCGCATTTCTGATACGGCAAAGTACAATGAACACATGTGTGCTTTGACTTTGCATACACGTTACAGAATCCCACATGGTCGCAACTAATCCGGAGACTACTTCGATGACGAGCCGCATAATCATGCCGTGGTTTGCTTTCAAACCCCAGCAACTGTTATTAGTGAACCGCTCACCTTTTCTGCGAAGCACGACCCGTAACGCTTCCACTGAGGCTCCAGTGTTTGGATGGCTTGCGCTGTCCCCTAGTATAGCGCATTGTAGACGGAATTGTCAACCATTTTAGGAACGAAGTACCTAAGGGTCTCGGCTTGTTGGCGGCTCATGTCGTGGACACGGTAAATCAATTTGTCAAACTATGGTAAAAAACAAGTGCATAATCTGTAAAAGCCGGTTGAGAATAAACTAACAAGATTTAAACTGATTTGTACTAGAGGAATAAGCAGGATTTAACCGCATGTATTCACAGAACTTTGTGAAATTCCGTCTCAAAATTGGTTTCAAATATCAAGCCTTCTGCTGTAAAGCATACTTCGTAGCACACTGTGGTGTCTAACACAAAGACAACTTACGGCAACCCAGCCTCTCATTTAAATGAATAAAGTTGGTTCAGCGCAAGAGAGAGCGCCACCGCCTCAGCGAGGGCACTATTGCTTCTCCCACCGGGATTTCACCGGCGCCAAATCAGCGCGCGCCAAATAGCGCGAGAGAGCGAAGGGCGCGTTGGCTCCGGAAACGCTTTTTCCGCGATGGACGCTGAACTGTAAGCTCGGAAGAAGTGAGAACACGCGCTCGACCACGAAAGACAATGCCGACGCAGGGCCGATGAAGCTGAAAACCGGCGAACACTGCATGCTTCGTCAGTCCCCCGGTGTCACGTTATGCCAAGCTTCGTCGCTTCAAAAGTTTTTCAAACTGTTACCGGCGTATTTTCGAACTAACTTATGCTTCATTTATTGACCTTGTGTATCATTTGGTTTTCTTGCTTCTATCGGCTATTGCTTTCTTGGAGCGACAGTTTCAAGTTTGTTTCCGTGCATATTTAGAATTGCAATTGATTGTGCTTCCCATACGGCCGATGCCACCTTTTGCTTGAATTCTTGGGTGGTTTTCTGTCCACAGTAATGGCGTTGCAGTCAAGGAATGCCGGGGATATAAGTCATGTAGAGCGTCGTTGTAAAAATGCGACATTCCCTTCGCTCATTCTAAATCTTGCGATGTTTATGTAGTCGCAGTGTCGATGCCACGCGCTCCTTAACACCGTTATGCCGCGTGTGTTGCACCATAATTCATAGAATTAGGCGTCTCCAGGTCGGGCTGTCGGAACGAAATGTTTGTCGTTTCGGTTTTAGTTTGTTTCCACCGCAAAACGCTCCGTTCCCTTTCTGTGCCGGAATGAAAAAAAAAGTTTCGTAACAGTTCGTAACGTTTTTTATGCAAAAATTTGAATGTAAGGTAATCATAAAAAAACATTGGATTTGTGATTATTACTTGCCATCTTTTTAACCCATTAGGTACCAGCGTTACCATATGGTCACGCATATACCCCCGAAGCGTTTCAGTTTACGCAGGTTTAAAAAACAGCGTCAGAATCAAGGCAACGTGCCTTTCGTTAGCTTAGGGTACCCCTTACCGACACCAGGTGGCAGAAGTTCTTGATGTTTATTTGAGAGCCGCCAAAAAGGCGCGAAACAGTGGTTCTACATTTCGGTGCGTCGAGATGCAACGCTCCCGCGGGTGAGTGGATTTTTAGATGCGAAGTATCTTAAGGCGCAGCTCAATCCGGTGGTGGTGGTGGTGGTGTGCGGCGTGACCACCCTTACTGCGCATGCGCATACCCTCTCCACACACCTCCTTTCCACTCCCCCTCACCATTCCCCATGTCCTCTACCCCACTGCCCTCACCCCCTCCCCTTCCCATCTCCTCTCCCATACCCCTCTCCCCTTCCCCTCTCCCCTCCCCCTTTCCACTCTTCCTCTGAAACGCGGGCTAGACATGCCGAAATTCTCTCTTGCGCAACGCCGCGATGAGCTCGAGCGCATGCGCGTCCCCTCCACTTCTCTCTCCTCTCCTACGCTGCCCCCTCTCGCCCGCCTGTCGACCGCATTCCCCGATCGCCCTGTCACAATTAACGGCCAGGCTAGACGGAAGATACGACGCGTAGCATCCCTCTTCGCGTTCCACGACGTGAGGTCGGTAGCATGCCCAACGAACGCCAACGGAACGCGATCGTGCAAGTGCTCCGGCTTCGCATCGCCTCATCGTCCCCTTTAGCGGGAGATGGTGTAATTTTTTAGATGTGAAGCATCTTAGAGCGGAGTTCAATCCGGTGGTGGTGGTGGTGTGCGGTGTCACCACCCTTACTGCGCATGCGCAAACCTTCTCCACTTCCCCTCTTCACTCCCCCTCTCCCCTTACCCCTCTCCACATCACCTGTCCCCTTCCCTTTCCTCCTCCCCTTTGCCTTTCCCATTCCCTCTCCTTCCCCCCTCTACTTCCCCTCCCCCCTCCTCCTCTCCCATCTCCCCCATTTCCCTCTCCCCTCTCCTCTCTCCCCCTTTTCCCCTCTCCAGATCACCTCACCCCTTCCTTTCCTCCTTCCCCTCCCCTTTCCCCTTCCCCTCCCCTCTCCCCTTTCCCCCTCACCACTCCACTTCTGAAACGCGGGCTCTACATGCCGAAACACTGCTTCGCACCGCCTCATGGTCCCCTTTAGCGGGAGATGGTGGGATTTCCTTTATAATATTCTTTTTTCCTATACCATAATATATATGTCCCTGCAGAGTACATGCAGCAAGGGACCTACGGTGACAATTTGAGAGAGATACTGATGTGTTCTTTGTGAAAAAGCGTGTTATTTTACGTGTTGCCATATGGTCACGCTAGGCCTTTAGGTTCCGTATTTTGCTTAATTTCGTTACTTTGTTTTACGCTCCTTGTAGGGTAATTCCACGGCACTAATGCGTGAATCTAATGCCTATCGAGGTTGACTTTAGAAGAAATAACCAGAATACTCGAAGAGGACGATGAAGATGTGTCGGCTATCTACACTGAGCCGCCGGAGGCTACCATCTACTCAGACGAAAATTCCGCTGATGAGGATTCTGGTGGCCTCATAGACAACCTCAGTAGTGGGCAGCTTAGAGCAGGTGCTGAAACCGTTCTTGCAGACGGCCGTCGTATTGGTGGATGTGATTCTGATGAAGATGAAGCACAGTATGAACAAGGCGATAAACCGCCAAATATTTCCCGAGGTGCAGGAGATGAAAGCGCTGACGCGAATTTACCTTCAAGTATCAAGTGGAAGAATAGTGACCTTGTGAAAAGTTCCGCAATATCTCCGCACCCAAATTTCACCGCTTACACAAACATTTCGCCTGTAGAATTGTTTGAACTCTTTATTGATGAAAGTGTCATACATCTCTGTGTAGAACCAACAAGAAGCTATGCTTTATTTTTGAATATTCCGGACCCGGATGTCACAAAAGCGGAGAGCAAGTGTTTTCTTGGCGTGCTGGTTCTTTCCGGTTACAACCGCTTGCCGGGAAAGAAGTGCTACTGCGACAGTGGAACCGACATGCGTAATGAAATGGTATGAAACGCCATGCGAAGAAGCCGTTTCGTGCAAATTATGCGGTTTCTCCAATGTGCCGACAATACGAGCCTCACCCTGAGCGACAAATTGCAATTCTTGGCAAGAAATGGTGGTGCCAGATATTCACTTGGCTTTGCGACGTAGCCATAAGCAACGGTTGGGCACTTATTCTCAGCACAGGATCCAACATCACTCAACATGAATTCAGGAGGCAAATCGCCCAAAGCTACCTCACACGATGGGAAAACACGCCAAAAGAACGTGGCCGTAGAAGAACGTCGACGCTTGGTGACAGTGCGCTTTGTGGCCCACGCTGTGACAAAACTGCCCACTTCGTTGGAACCGTGCCCAAAGGCAAAATGCGCAGGTGCGCTGGAGACAGCTGATACAGCTCGCTCCGCACACAGTGCGCAAAATGTGATGTCGGCATGTGCATTCCGTGTTTCATACCATATCACAATAATTAAGTGACTGACAAATCACTAATTACATTTTTCGCAATGTATCAAGGCCCTGAATAAAATATCTCACTTTGTGATTTTTGCTGTAGCCTAAGGGCCCAGCGTGACCATGTGGTCACAGGCCATATTTTGTACACTGAGAGCACGCTGGCAATGAAAGTTTCGGCGTGACTTATTTAGACGCTTATACGATAAAAAATGACATCTGTTTTGAAAAATCTGATAAAAAAAGAAACCGGTCCCTAATGGGTTAAGTGGGGCAGGGTTAAAACACGTTCTTGTCACGTTCTGCAGAGGAGCGGAAGTAACTGTCAAATAAATTCCTACCAACTAGCACAAACCTGTACACCCTGCAAGTCATAGCATTTATTTTCTCAAAAGTCAATTGCGATTTTTATTAGCGGGCTCAATAACTTTTGTCAAGGGAGTGAGCACGGTCTCAGAAGCAGCAGGTCATTGAGTGTACTCTCTGATGTGCGAGACCGCTGTTCTGATAAAAAAAAAGTCGCCAGGCCTGCGCGGAACACGCAGCACAGTCACAACGAAAGCTAGAAGAGCGGCCTTTCTAGATCCTGTTTTAGACTCTCTTGAGGCAACTAATCAAGTACAGATGCAAGGTATCCACTGCGCTATAAATCACTAATTTGAGATGCGAGGCATCTTATGGCGGAGTTCAAACCGGTGGTGGTGGTGGTGTGCGGCGTGACCACCCTTACTGCGCATGTGCGAACCCTCTCCACACACATCCTCTCCCACTTTCTCCCTCTCCAGTACCCCTCCCCCTCTGCCACTTTGTCCCTCTCCATTTCCCCTCAGAAACGCGGCCTTGACTTGCCGAAACGCTGCTTCGCATCGCCTCATGGTCCCCTTTACCTGAGATGGCGTGATTTTTTTCTGAATTTGCGAAGCGCCCACTGTTCCATTTTTCGTCCTTCTTCGGAAAATCGTGGCACCCGCTACACAACTGTAAGGCATTATGTGCACTTTCTACTGTGGCTGATGACAGTGAAAAATTACACCTGAGCCCTTTGTAATGGGTTGGAAGAATTCAACGACCGACTCGTTTGGTAATTCACACTGTGTGACGCCAGGTTGTTGTTTTACTCTTCTGCTACGTTATAATTTTACCTCTTAACACGATTTCTTGCCCGACATGACGCCTGTATAGAGTATTTTTGCGAAGGAGTTACAAGCGTCAGCGTGGCACTCTGGTGTAATACCCGGCTGCCACAGAGGGGGCGCGGGTTAATGTCCCATCCGATCTTAGAAATTCGTTTCTCATTTCTTTTTTGTTATCTCACGCGGTAGCGGTTACGGACACCAGCGGCGGCGGACAGCTAAGGCGCCAAAATTGGCTGTTGTGGTCTCAAACAGCTTTCGCTGTAAAAACTTCAGCACCGACAGTGTCCTCTCCACGCAAAAGCGCGCAAAAGTCCACTTGCGTTAATATAAACATCTCTGGTTGCCACTCTTTTCGATTTTCGCACAATTTAAACATATTGTTGCGATCGAAGGAGACCGAGACGTACACGACTGAAAAGACCGTTCATTTGGTAGCGAAGGTGAGCGCAGGAGCGGCCAGCAGGTTGAATATCCCAGCGTCGTCTTCTTCTCTCTAGCTGCCTCGGAGCGGCAATCACCTTCACCGGCCTTCGTTTTCTTTGTCCGTATGCGCAACAATATCTGCCTTGGAATTCTTGCCTGAGGTACGCACTAATACTGTACCTTGAGATATGCATAGCTGCTCACGTTGCCAGACCTTAGTTGTTCCGGATCGCTAAGTTTCCTCGTGAAACGAAAAACAATTTTAAAAATTTCGGTTTCACTCTGGAACGAAATAATAGATAAAGTTTAGCTTACTGTTTCTTTCCGGTCAAAAAAAAATGTTTTTTTTTTTCGTTTTTCGTTTTTGGTCTTCGTTTCGTTCCGACACACTGCTCCAGGTGTTAAAAGTTTTAGCGTAAACAATACGAAAGGCATGCATTTCTGTAATCTCGTAAACTTCGTCTCAGAAAAATCATTCTTCAAGCTTTTTGAGTATTGTCAACGACACGTTTTGTGCCAGCTTGCATGATCGCGCCATTTAGTCTTCGCACTTTTCGCGAACATTCACTTTATTCATGGAAACACTCATGGCAAGGCGTTATGAAATCATTTCCGTCTGTAATTCAAGTAAACGTTTTCTTTCTAGCAAAGTTATCGAATCGTGCAGCAAAACCAACCTGAAAACGAAAGAGCAGTAAATGTCTTTGAGGTCGACTCTCACACAGCAGGACCGCATGGCAGTGGAGTACACCTCATGTTCGGATTTTTTTACGAAAGACGCATGCCTCCTCCGTTTTGTAAATTTTACTGCAGTGCGTTTCTATCTGCGTTCATTAATCTCTGGCTTCAAATTGTAAAGCGGTGCCATTTCTGTTATCGCACCAAATATTCCGTGTGATTTCTGTTTTGCTCTCCTTAGATAATATTGTCGGCCATCTTCGTTTTCACTTTTCATATGCGATTCCCCCTTTCTGCGTTTCTTTATATTTTATGAAAACTCCTCCAAACTTTCAATGACGCAGTACTTGATCGTGAATTTCCCTCATAATTTTCTCCATTCAGCAGCAACGCTTTTTAAAATATATATTCGTAGCCACCTATTTATATTCGTCCACATTCTTAAGATCCTTTTTTCTAGCCCGCGATTGGAGAACGAAATAGATCACCCGAATGCATAACTAGTAGTAACGAGTTGAATAAATTTCCAGCTTTACTTTATGACAAGATGGCTGCCACCCAGTTCAATCTGGCGCACTTGTCGTGTGTACTGATAAATTATTGTGTATACTTAGTAAATGTGGCGATCGTACGATGCACATATGTGTTACCCACACTTAATATGGGCACATTTCTTATGTATCAGTATAATTCTTGTGCATGTTGCTGCGTATGACCATTAAGTACTGTATATTTGTGCCTAATGTTTTCATCATATGACTTATTCCCCATACAACTGCAGCAAATATCATATATAATCTGTAGCGACGCACTGGCAATTTGTTTTGTGCAGATAAATAAACTAAATAAAATTACAGAAAAAGCAACAACGTTCGAGAAAAAGCCGCAAACAGTCCAAGCGTGGGAAGCACAATCTTCCGGTGCAGTATGTCGTAGACAACAAATAGCGCGCTATTGGGCTGTTCTTCGTTTCGTACATATTAACTAGCGTGCTGCTGTCGCGACAGCGCTTTTACGTTTCAAGATATTTTTCATAGCGCCTCTTGCGATTATCGCAAAAGACACTCTCGCAATTCTTGGAAAACAGCAGCGTACGACGACAAAAGAGCAAGCGATAGCACCCAAGGCTTGCAGTTAATTTAGACGAGTTGCAGTGGAGACTCTGCGTGGAATTTTTTCTGAACCGTCTTGCTAAGTACCGACATCGACAAGACCTCCCATTTCCTGCGCACCACTGCATTCGCAAGCGGTTACGCTCTAATCAATAATAGTTTCCAAATGCGAATTGACCACTTATAATTATTGTGACATCGAAGTTCTTTCTATCTCTTACCGCAAGGCTCACTGTACTTTTATTCTCACAATATGTTGGCGTATATTTGCATTGGCGTCCGCTCTTCGGCACCAAATGTTTCGAACAACTTTTTTTTTCAGTTTCAGTTTATTGATATCAAAAGGTAATGTAAGATTAGCGAATATACAGGCGAGGGTCCCAAAAAGTAAAAGAACTGTAGTGGGACCCACGGTTCATTATACAAGCATTGTGGTAATAACTAACAGTAGCAAATGAACAGAATTATTAGAAAAAAATCAAAACATATAGGTAAAACATTTAAATACAGATCAGTTAAACATGAAAAAAGCACAACAAAAGAAATTCAAAGTACAAGCAAAAAAAATCTTTTAGACAGCAGCCATGACGTGGGTACACTTAGTACAGATAGTGATGTCTAAGGTCATTTTTAAAGACTGGAAGGGAAACACAAGATTTGATAGATGTAGGTAAATCATTCCAGAGTGAAATAGCAGTGAATGCAGATTTTTGCCGTAATTAGTGTGAACTGTTGGTAACAAAAAATTCTTATTAGCTGCAAATCTCGTCAGGTTTTTATTCAGCAGTAAATCACGTGACACTAGTGGATGCATGATGTTATTATGAAGCATTTCATGAAATAAGACGACTATGTTGTACTGGAACAAACGAATGACAGGCAAGATATTGAAGGAGTGGAGTAACACAGAAGCATTAGATTGCATGGAACTAGAAGTGATAATGCGTATTGACTGATTTTGGATATGTTGTACTGATGACAAGTGACAAGCGTACGTGTTCCCCCATGAAACAATACCATAGTTAATGTGACTATGAATGAAAGCGAAGTACAACGCTAGAAAGCCTCACGAGAAAAGAAAGGGCGAGCTTTGATTAGTGTGCGGATGCCAAACGAAGTTTTATGCTTGAGATGGTGGAAATGACAGCGGAATGTAAGTTTAGGGTCAAGATGTATGCCAAGAAATGTGACGCCTTCGCAAGCGGGTATAGCATGAGTCCCAAGTGTTAGGTCGGGAATAATTGTTAAGGGCCTTTGAGCAGTCTTAAACACCATATATTTTGTTTTTGAAGGATTAAGAACTAAGTAATTATTGCTGCACCAGTTCATGATGTTACTCAATGCAGTATTTAGCCGTGAAGTGAGAACAGTAATAGATTTATCAGATGAAGATATGGTAGTGTCATCGGCGTATAAAATGCAATGATCGTTGTCGGATGAATTGAGAAAATCCGGAAGATCGTTAATATATAAAATGAACAGCAAAGGACCTACGACTGAGCCCTGTGGTACACCTTGGTTAATGCATTTAGTTGCCGAGAATGTTTCCGCTACGCGTACCGTATACTTTCGGTCAAGTAAATAGTTTTTTAAGAATATTAGCGCAGGACCAGTTATACCGTAACACTCAAGTTTATTAAACAGTACTTGATGGTTAATTGTGTCAAAAGCTTTAGTGAAGCATAAAAACACAGATCCTACGAAATTTCCTGAGTCGATGCATTTTTTAATGTAGTCAGTTAGAGGCAGCACAGCAAGATCGGTGGAACTTCCAGGGCGGAAACCAAATTGGTTATTCTTTAATAAATGGAACTTGGCTAGGTAGTTATTAAGACGTTTCACGAATAATTTCTCAATGAGTTTACTAAGGCAGGAAATAATAGCAATTGGACGATAGTTAGTAACTAATTGTTTGTCACCTTTTTTAAAAATAGGAACAATCTTGGCATTTTTTGAGAATGAAGGAAATAATCCGTGTTTAAACATCAGGTTAATAATATTACACAATGTGGCTGAAATAAAATGTGCAACCAGTTTTGAATGTCTCACAGAGATGCTATATAAACCAGGTCCGGTATTTTTAATACTGTTAATAGTGGAAAACACTTCATCTGGTCTAACTGGTAACAAAAAGAACAACTGTGGTGTGCAGCGTAATGTGCTATCAACTGCGCGCGCCGGTTGTTACTAGAATAAACGGAAGAAAAGTAGTCCGAGAAAGCATTCGCAATTTCATTCGGCTCCGAGAGACTTCGACCATTATAATTTATTTTGGTAATGGGGGCATCACCAGACGACCTATTAAGAAAAGAGTTTAGCAGCTGCCACTGGTTTTTGGGGTTGTTTTTATTCTGTACAAATTTACTTTCGTAGTAAGCTTTTTTTGTCCGTTTAAGCAAAATGTTCAAGAATTTACAGTAATATCTATATCGTCTAGCAAGTGCAGTGTTAAAGGGCTGACGTTTTGTTTTCTTCTACATGTTTTCCTTCGTCCTTTGACTTTTTAGAAGACCAACCGTCATCCATGGATTCTGCGGGTATTTATATTTTTTCCTACATTTCACAGTACGCGTGTTACTAGAGACTGCCATCAAAAATAAAGAGCAAAATTTATTTAGTGCTGCTTCAGGATCATGCATGGAATTTATTGGCGACCAATCAGTTTTACTTATGGATTCCACAAAGACATCCGCATTAAACACTGAAGTGTAGTAGTTGCTGTCGTTTACGGGCATATCAGTAGAAAATGTAACACAGATTGGGAAGTGATCGGTTATGTCAGTATCAACAACCGCGGAACAAGGCGATGGTGATAAGTTTAACAATACGTGATCAATAAGTGTACCGTTTCCATGAGAGCCTAATCTAGTAGGACAGGCAATGAGCGATTCAAAACCAAATCCAGTGAAGCAGTCAGTGTATGCAGTGAAAGAAGTGGCATCAGTGTCTAGTAAGTTGATGTTAATATCACCGACAATAAACACATCCTTATTTTCAAAAGATAGGTTTGACAGTGCCTCATCAAAACCAAGCAGGAAATCATGAATTGAAGATGACGGTGAGCGATAAATGCAACCAAGAATCATGTTCTTGTTACTGTGATTAAGTGATGAATGGTCGACTTCTATCCCTACTGACTCACAGTGGTTCACGTTAAATGTGAGATCTAATCTACGCGTGTAGATGACATCCTGTGAAGTGAAAATGGCTGCACCACCATGAGTATCATTTTGACGATGGCAATATTCTGCTTGATAAGATGGAAAGCCATTCATATTGTTTTCGGCGTCTGAAAGCCAAGTCTCCGATATGCAAATGAAAGTGAATGCATGCTGAAGTGAAGCGATGAAGTTATTTATAGTATCTATGTTCTTGCGGAGGCTACGGGCATTGAAATGAACCAGTGATCGTTTTCTTGCGTCTAAAAGACATTTTGCATCAGCAGTGGAGAGAAAAGCCATGTTAAAAGAAAGAACAAAAAGGCAACAACAAATAACATAAGAGAGGCACAGTGCCTCATACGAAGATTCGGAGGTCGGACTCGGTCATAATTCGATAGACCCTGCTGTCATCACTTTTCTGGACTTTAATCTGGCAATTTTCTGTCCATAAGTATTTCCACTTATTTTCTTTTTTCAGTGACAGCGCCTTCGAGAACAACTTTTTGTTGTCAATGGTCAGGTGATCATTAACATAGATTGGCATGTTGGTGCTGCCAGTGAAACCGATGTGGTCAGTGCGAAGTCTGGCCCTTCGTGCCTTCCGGATGAACTCATTTTTCTTATAACGTGAGCAGAATCGAGCAATGATGTTCTTGTCACTTGATCTCGAGGCTACACGGTGAGCGGTGTCGATATCTCTGGGTGAGATAGGGTACTCAATGGCATCGCCAATTTGCTTCAAAATGGCGATGCAATCTTCCCCTTGCGATGTAGGGATGCCCTTGATTTCCACGTTATTCATTCTGGCATACTGCTCTAAATCAGCCACTCTTTTTTCGAGTGCTTCATTACGTGACAAGAGCGCCTTGTTAGAGGCTACCAGTTCTTCCTGTTTTTGTTTCATTGTGTCGAACTCTTTGCTGATGAACTGAACACTTTCGCAGAGCGATGCGTGCTCACCTAGTCCCATGTTTTGTAGCTTAATGTTAATTCGCGACACCAAATCATCGATCAGCGTGTCCAACTTTTCATTAAGCAGTGCTTCAAGTGACGCGACTTTTTTCGCTAGTTCAGATGTAGTAGGCATAACGGAATATACACACTACAAGCAGAGCAACAAGAAAAATTGGCAGCAGCTGCGGCAGAATAAAACCTAAAATGGTGTACAGAAGTAACCAACCAACCTGTCGACAAGAAGAATAGTCTTAGGCGATGAACATGCCGCCGCAATTGCTGCTGCCAGGTGAAGTCAGTGCCGTGGTTTGGATCCTTATATGGTCCTCCTTGACTGTCAGACCGCGCAGACGCCGCTGGCTGTGCAGGGCACAGACGCTTGAATGCGCGCGCAGCGGCGGCAAGGGCACGGGACTTAGGCCACGGTGGGTGCTGACGACGCAGGAACCAAGGGCGATCAGGAACCAGGCAATTTACCGATCTGTCGACAAGAAGAATAGTCTTAGGCGATGAACATGCCGCCGCAATTGCTGCTGTCAACTTGCAGCGTTCCTAATGCATTCGCGTATGACGACTCCAAGGTGTAATGATTATGAAACGGCGCAACGAAAAAACACGCAAGACTCACGACGAGGAAGACATGAAGGCAAGCGAGCAAGTCTCTTGTCTTCCTCGCTTGTCTTCATGTCTTTTTCGTTGTGAATGTGTCGTGTCTTTTCGTTGAGCTGTTTCATAACCATGCAATCTTACCAACTCGCCCAACTAACAATGCTACTGTCGAAAGTGTAAGCCATCCGGCGAGGCTATAATGCCGTCCTCTTTAGATCACGCGAACGCCACAGAGACTAAACGATCGCACGCCTCCACCCACGTTTCCGAGGAGCGCGGCTTTATTAGTTCAGTCGCAGCAACTCCGAAAAGGCGGTAGCGAACGAGAACCTTGCGCGATGACGTGATAATTGCGCCTTTTCATGGCGACAGGCTTAGATGCGTCACAAAAGGCGAAAAGGGACCGTCGGCGTCGGCGTCACCACGAAGTGATACAAAGAATAAGCATGCGGCTTATCGTGACGCCAGCGATCGCTGAAATTTGTTAGGTTGTTATGACGACATCAGGGCGTCGTTATGATGTGACTTGGCGTGACTTAACATGATCGCATGTCAACGTTGCTTCGTCAAAAGTCGGCCGATCCCTGAAGCAGGAGTAAACAACGTTAGCTGCAGAAATCATTCGGGGTAAGGTGGGGGGTAGATAGCGAGGTTCCTGTCACATTGCCTAAAGTGTGATTCACCACCACAAGAAGTGAGTGGTCTGTTTGGTCTCCTGGAGCTGTCCTCCGGCCACTGGAGACGCATCTGCAAAATCCTCAAGTCCGAGTATTGGAGACAGGTGAGGCACCTGAAGGACTGGCTGAAGTGCTTATGCATTGGGGAGAAACAAGGGGTGGGTTCACCAACGTCATTTTGAGGAGATGTCGCGTATGTCCGCGCGTCTGACTGAATTTTACTGGAACATGGTGCGTCCCCACCTGTTGAAGACAAAGAAATACACCATTTCCTGCTAAAGGGGACCATGAGGCGATGCGAAGCCGGAGCACTTGCACGATCGCGTTCCGTTGGCGTTCGTTGGTCATGCTACCGACCTCGCGTCGTGGAACGCGAAGAGGAACGCTACGCGCGTCTTGTCTTCCCTCTAGCCTGGCCGTTAATTCTCACAAGGCGAGCGGGGAACGCGGTCGACAGGCGCGCGAGAGGAGGGCAGCGTAGGGGAGGAGAGAGAGGGGAAGGTGACACGCACGCGGTGGCGCTCATCGGTGCGTTGCGCAGGAGAGAATTTCGGCATGTCTAGCCCGCGTTTCAGAGGAAGAGTGGAGAGGGGAGGGGAGAGGGGAAGTGGATAGGGTGAGTTGAGTGGGGAAATGGGAGAGGAGAAGAGGTGTGGAGAGAGGGTATGCGCATGCGCAGAAAGGGTGGTCACGCCGCACACCACCACCAACACCACCGGTTGAACTCCGCTATAAGATGCTTCGCATCTAAAAGAAGGCGCCTAGTCAGAATTGTTGCGTGTTGTGTCAGGATGGTACAACGTTACCACCAGCTATGTACGCCCTCCTCAGCAAGGGACCAAAGTTCAGGCTACCGCCGCGACTTGAGAAGCACGAATTGCTTGCCAGGGTTCGAGCAGTAGCAAGCAATGCCCCTTCGCAGGAAAAAGACCGTTGTCTTTCGGAGGGTCTCGATTGCCTCATGCGCACTCGTGACGAATTGCAGGAAGCAAGAAAGGATTGTTTCCGGCTGGTGGTGGACTATTTCCGTCGAAATGGTTTAACGCTACTACAGTCGGACAAAGAGGGAGGGTTCGTGGTTCAGCGCACAGACTGCTTGAACGAAAGGGCCTGTAGAGCGATGGAAAAAACACTTCACACCCGTTTCGGTAAAACCGAGCCAAGTAAAACGGAACGCAGTGAGATTGCTTGAGAAGTACAACAAAGAAACATTAGCTAAAGCAGCGACAAAGTGCAGTAACGACCGGCTCCAAGTCTTTTTCCCGGCGAAGACTGATAAGGTGGACTGCCCACTAAGAGCAATTGTGACAGAAAGCGGATCCTGGCAAAAAACTCTAAGCACCTTCCTTCAGCGTCATCTGAACTCCTTGAAGCCAGTGGACCCGTTCGCCCTCCGAAATTCCGCGGACTTGGTTGACGTGCTAAGGGAAGGCCTAACTGGAGTAAACAGTGCGTTTGGCTTGAACATAGAGGACCTTTATTATTCAATTCCGCACGACGAATTGTACATAGCTGTGCGTGAAGTGATCGAACTCAGTGGAGTTGTTCGCTTTCAGAACCAAGTAGGCATGAGCGTTGGCGCATTTTATGAGGGGCTGTCCTTTTGCTTGGAATCCACCCTGGTCGAGTTTAAGGGTAGTGTGTTTTTACAAAAGAAAGGAATATGTATTGGGTCAAGCGTTGCGGCGATCTTATGTAGCACATTCCTGGCCAAAATTTACAACCGCATTTGCGCTTCTTTGGACAACGAACATGTGATCATTGTGTTTAGGTATGTGGACGACTTTCTGGTTTTATAAGGCTTTTGCCAGGATAAAAGTGGACGGTGTTGCAGTGGGTATTTTATCTGTTTTTAATGATTGTTCTCGAGGTTTAAGTTTTAGCTGCGAACTACCACTCGACAAAGCCATATGGTTTCTTGACGTACAACTAATGTTTCATGACAATGACCATGTTTGCTGGATCTTTTCGCCCCGTACAAAAAAAAAGCACTAATGCCATATGAACCCAACCAGTCGAAGTTCGTCAAGAGGAGCGTAGCGCTCGGTCGCGTCATGGACGCGGTGCAAAAGAGCTGCTCCCATCGCATAGCCTGTAGCCTGAGAGAGCAGGTAGAGAGGTTAATGGCGGCGGGTTTCCCTTTCTCGGTCATTAGGTCTGTTGCGGAAGTTGGTGGAAAAAGCGAAGGGGCTTGAAGTTAGGAAGCCTACCTAGAAAATGAAGGATTTTGAAGTGATACCTTACATACATAAGGTTTCTCACAACATAAAGAAATTGGCTGAAAAGCAAGGGGTCAGCATGGTTTTTTTCCGCACCATGCAAATTGGCAGGCTTGTGTGCGAGAATAGGCATCGAGGGGAAAAGGAAAGAGGCCTGTCAAGTCAAGCACATGAAGCCCTTTGTTGAGTGCAAGACTGGTGTTATTTACTGCGTTCCACTAGCATGTGGCAGTTTATATTGGGCAAATGGGAAGGTGTATAAATAAGTGGTTGCAAGAACATAATACATCCTTGATCGGGGACTTGGGAAGCAATGTGGCTGTTCATTGCCGTAGTTGCACGAAATGCAAATACAGTAAGCCGATGTTCGATTGCACGACCATTTTAGGTAGGGGAAAGACAAGATATTCGCGGGAGATTTTAGAAGCAGTTCATATTATGAATCATAAAGATAATTGTGTCAGCGATACGTCCTTGTCTCTGACGTCGAAACAGCGTGCCCACTTAGCGTAAAAATAAGTTGAGTGTCACGTGTCGTGAGAAGTGACGGCAATGCGCATGCGTGAGCAGTCCTGTGCGGCAATGCAATTTCCAGTAAAGCACAGTTGAAAGTCCAGCGTTCGTCCGTGTGTAACGCCTTCTTCTTGTGTACGTGTTTTCAGTGTTTTCGCTGGTACCCCATTTTCAAGTTCATAATGCAGCAACTGGCCCAACAGCTAGCGCTAATGCATAAGCAACCCTCTGAGTTTATTAGTGTCTATGGTCTCGCAAATAGTCTTCGTCCGCTCTGAGTAATAAATGTTTACTACTGTTAACAGTATATCGGAAGAAAATTGTCCTCGCGTTAAAGTTTTCTACGACCGGCGACGCCAACATGTAACTACAGCAACATTCCACTATCCCAAACTGAAGGGCATTGCTTTACATCAGGAAAACGAGCAAACGTGATTGGATAGAGTATCTATGCAAATCGTTTCTGCGTGGGAGGCTGATCGCTATGGCCGCTGTTAATTATTATTGGGTTGTAACCAACCATAGGTAGATACGTTTTCCATACGACAGAGCTGACTGCTTAGCGCTTTCAAACTGTAGAGCACAGTTAATTACTCTAAATCATTTCCCATGTTACTGAACGCGGCACATTCACTGTCGGTGACGAATGCACACGACATGTGCAACAACTTATTACAATGATGGGATTTATTTATCAGTGATGGTAAGCATTTCGGAAGTACTTGAACAAGCACAACATTTCACGTCAAGGTTATTCACCGCATCGGAATGACCTTAAACCACCCGCGAGAATGTAACGTCACGGCACGTGATCCGCTGCGGATAGGCGTGACATCTGCGCTGCGGTGCCACGTGACTACCCTGTAAGAAAAAAAAAGAGTATGCGTGACTCTTTTCGGACAGTTCTGACTTGCCACGTATACGATACTCTTTAAAGTGGCACGGTGACTCTCTTGGAGGGTCAGAGTCGGCGCGCTCTAGGAGAGTACCCTGACCCTCTAGGAAGAGTGGAAGGACCTTTATCCGAAAGATCACATTAACACTTATGGGAGAGTCAGAAGACTCTTGCCGGCAACACTCTTACGGGGATCAATTGACACACACCGAAGCGTCAAGCGACTCCGCAACTATTTTAAGTTATTCAATTGACCCATTCTCTACCTTTTCGCGGCTGCTGTTGGAAATAGAGAACTATTCATCCTAAGCCAGTCCAATAATACTTGCAGTCGTACCCAGTGACTGCAAAAAAAAAAGAAAAGTTCAATTTTAGCATTATTTTATTGAAACTCGTCAAAACAACACACCTTTTCCATTAGAGTAATCTAGAAAGCGCGAGAAGATGGTCTGTGACTTCAATTAAGCCGCTGAGGTGCTCTTTATTTACATGCTTGTAGAGTGTAGCCAAATAAAATGTGTGACAGTGATGTGCTTAGTGTCCTATGTTGCAAAATAAACGTCAGAAATCGGCATCATGTTTTTATATTTATTACTTGTGATTACGAATAAATCAAAAAGTGGTGACGGTTGGATGCATCAGACTTGTGAAAAATTGTATCTGAGAAGCACGACGTGATATTATGATGAGAAAACGGAATTGCAGTACGAGTTTGCAAAACCTACACAATAAGTGGTTTACACAGACATAATGAAGGCTCACAACAAAAGAACAAATGCAAACAGGCATGATAAGGAACCAGGTTCTTTGCCATTATCGTGTAAAACACAACTTGCAAATAGTAGCTGCTATAACGCGTCACTTGGCAACAAACTTGTAGCACAAGATGATGTGAATGAGAACTAACAGAAAATAACGCCAAGGAAAGTATAGGGGGTGTTATGTGTAGTATTTAGAATATAAATGTGAAGAAAGTAAAGTGGACGAAAAGATAACCTGCCGCCGGCAGGGACCGAACCTGCGACCTTCGAATAACGCGTCCGATGCTCTACCACTGAGCTATGGCGGCGGTCATCCTCCCGTCCACTTTATGGGGTATATATGTGCATTTAAACCTTGGAGTGTTAGTCAGCGCCAATCGCAGCCATGGCGGCGAGTGTGGAACACTCTTTTTCTGCCTTTCTGGCGTCACGTAGCACGTGATCTTTTTACCAGCTGGCAGCTGACAATAACGGACGCGTTATTCGAAGGTCGCAGGTTCGGTCCCTGCCGGCGGCAGGTTATCTTTTCGTCCACTTTACTTTCTTCACATTTATATTCTAAATACTACACATAACACCCCCTATACTTTCCTTGGCGTTATTTTCTGTTAGTTCTCATTAACATTGTGTCCAACAAAGAAAAACGAGCCCTTAAGAATCATCATCTTTCCTTCATTCATAGCAAGGGTCTCGTTCTGGCAGACTTGATGCCTTCAGTAGTATGCGAGGATTATTGGTCAGCTGCCAGCTGGTAAAAAGATCACGTGCTACGTGACGCCAGAAAGGCAGAAAAAGAGTGTTTCCACACTCGCCGCCATGGCTGCGATTGGCGCTGACTAACACTCCAAGGTTTAAATGCACATATATACCCATAAAGGGGACGGAGGATGACCGCCGCCGTAGCTCAGTGGTAGAGCATCGGACGCGTTATTCGAAGGGTCGCAGGTTCGGTCCCTGCCGGCGGCAGGTTATCTTTTCGTCCACTTTACTTTCCTTCACATTTATATTCTAAATAACTACACATAACACCCCCTATACTTTCCTTGGCGTTATTTTCTGTTAGTTCTCATTACATTGTGTCTAACAAAGAAAACGACCCTTAACAATCATCATCTTTCCTTTCTTCATAGCAAGGGTCTCGTTGGCAGACTGGCCTTCAGTAGACGAGGGATTATTGGTCAGCTGAGCTGGTAAAAGATCACGTGCTACGTGACGCCAGTAAGGCAGAAAAAGAGTCCACATGCGAGGGATGGCGCTATACACTCCAAGGTTTAAATGCACATATACCCCATAAAGTGGCGGGAGGATGACCGCCGCCAGCTGGTAAATCGGACGCGTTATTCGATCAGGTTCGTCCCTGCCGGCGGCAGGTTAGCTTTTCGTCCACTTTACTTTCTTCACATTTATATTCTAAATACTACACATACACCCCCTATACTTTCCTTGGCGATTTTCTGTAGTTTCTCATTAACATTGTGTAACAAAGAAAACGACCCTTAAGAAATCATCATCTTTCCTTCATTCAAGAGTGTTCTGGCACTTGATGCCTTCAGGTAGTATCGAGGATTATTGGCCGCCTGGTAAAAAGATCACGGCTACTGACGCCAGAAAGGCAGAAAAAGAGTGTTCCACACTCGCCGCCATGGCTGCGATTGGCGCTGACTAACACTCCAAGGTTTAAATGCACATATATACCCCATAAAGTGACGGGAGGATGACCGCCGCCGTAGCTCAGTGGTAGAGCATCGGACGCGTTATTCGAAGGTCGGCAGGTTCGGTCCCTGCCGGCGGCAGGTTAGCTTTCGTCCACTTTACTTTCTTCACGTTATATTCTAAATACTACACATAACACCCCCTATACTTCCTTGGCGTTATTTCTGTTAGTTCTCATTAACATTGTGTCTAACAAAAGAAAACGAGCCCTTAAGACAATCATCCTTTCCTTCATTCATAGCAAGGGTCTCGTTCTGGCAGACTTGATGCCTTCAGGTAGTATGCGAGGGATTATTGGCGTCAGCTGCCAGCTGGTAAAAAGATCACGTGCTACGGTGACGCCAGAAGGCAGAAAAAGAGTGTTCCACACTCGCGCCATGGCTGCGATTGGCGCTGACTAACACTCAAGGTTTTAAATGCACATATATACCCCATAAAGTGGACGGGAGGATGACCGCCGCCGTAGCTCAGTGGTAGAGCATCGGACGCGTTATTCGAAGGTCGCAGGTTCGGTCCCTGCCGGCGGCAGGTTAGCTTTTCGTCCACTTTACTTTCTTCACATTTATATTCTAAATACTACACATAACACCCCCTATACTTTCCTTGGCGTTATTTTCTGTTAGTTCTCATTAACATTGTGTCTAACAAAGAAAACGAGCCCTTAACAATCATCATCTTTCCTTCATTCATAGCAAGGGTCTCGTTCTGGCAGACTTGATGCCTTCAGGTAGTATGCGAGGGATTATTGGTCAGCTGCCAGCTGGTAAAAAGATCACGTGCTACGTGACGCCAGTAAGGCAGAAAAAGAGTGTTCCACACTCGCCGCCATGGCTGCGATTGGCGCTGACTAACACTCCAAGGTTTTAATGCACATATATACCCCATAAAGTGGACGGGAGGATGACCGCCGCCGTAAGCTCAGTGGTAGAGCATCGGACGCGTTATTCGAAGGTCGCAGGTTCGGTCCCTGCCGGCGGCAGGTTAGCTTTTCGTCCACTTTACTTTCTTCACATTATATTCTAAATACTACACATAACACCCCCTATACTTTCCTTGCGTTATTTTCTGTTAGTTCTCATTAACATGTGTCTAACAAAGAAAACGAGCCCTTAAGAATCATCATCTTTCCTTCATTCATAGCAAGGGTCTCGTTCTGGCAGACTTGATGCCTTCAGGTAGTATGCGAGGGATTATTGGTCAGCTGCCAGCTGGTAAAAAGGATCACGTGCTACGTGACGCCAGAAGGCAGAAAAAGAGCGTTCCACACTCGCCGCCATGGCTGCGATTGGCGCTGACTAACACTCCAAGGTTTAAATGCACATATATACCCCATAAAGTGGACGGGAGGATGACCGCCGCCGTAGCTCAGTGGTAGAGCATCGGACGCGTTATTCGAAGGTCGCAGGTTCGGTCCCTGCCGGCGGCAGGTTAGCTTTTCGTCCACTTTACTTTCTTCACATTTATATTCTAAATACTACACATAACACCCCCTATACTTTCCTTGGCGTTATTTCTGTTAGTTCTCATTAACATTGTGTCTAACAAGAAAACGAGCCCTTAAGAATCATCATCTTTCCTTCATTCATAGCAAGGGTCTCGTTCTGGCAGACTTGATGCCTTCAGGTAGTATGCGAGGGATTATTGGTCAGCTGCCAGCTGGTAAAAAGGTCACGTGCTACGTGACGCCAGAAAGGCAGAAAAAGAGTGTTCCACACTCGCCGCCATGGCTGCGATTGGCGCTGACTAACACTCCAAGGTTTAAATGCACATATATACCCCATAAAGTGGACGGGAGGATGACCGCCGCCGTAGCTCAGTGGTAGAGCATCGGACGCGTTATTCGAAGGTCGCAGGTTCGGTCCCTGCCGGCGGCAGGTTATCTTTTCGTCCACTTTACTTTCTTCACATTTATATTCTAAATACTACACATAACACCCCCTATACTTTCCTTGGCGTTATTTTCTGTTAGTTCTCATTAACATTGTGTCTAACAAAGAAAACGAGCCCTTAAGAATCATCATCTTTCCTTCATTCATAGCAAGGGTCTCGTTCTGGCAGACTTGATGCCTTCAGGTAGTATGCGAGGGATTATTGGTGAGCTGCCAGCTGGTAAAAAGATCACGTGCTACGTGACGCCACAAAGGCAGAAAAAGAGTGTTCCACACTCGCCGCCATGGCTGCGATTGGCGCTGACTAACACTCCAAGGTTTAAATGCACATATATACCCCATAAAGTGGACGGGAGGATGACCGCCGCCGTAGCTCAGTGGTAGAGCATCGGACGCGTTATTCGAAGGTCGCAGGTTCGGTCCCTGCCGGCGGCAGGTTATCTTTTCGTCCACTTTACTTTCTTCACATTTATATTCTAAATACTACACATAAACAGCCCCCTATACTTTCCTTGGCGTTATTTTCTGTTCGTTCTCATAACATTGTGTCTAACAAAGAAAACGAGCCCTTAAGAATCATCATCTTTCCTTCATTCATAGCAAGGGTCTCGTTCTGGCAGACTTGATGCCGTCAGGTAGTATGCGAGGGATTATTGGTCAGCTGCCAGCTGGTAAAAAGATCACGTGCTACGTGACGCCAGAAAGGCAGAAAAAGAGTGTTCCACACTCGCCGCCATGGCTGCGATTGGCGCTGACTAACACCAAGGTTAAAATGCACATAGATACCCATAAAGTGGACGGGAGGATGACCGCCGCCGTAGCTCAGTGTAGAGCATCGGACGCGTTTTTCGAAGGTCGCAGGTTCGGTCCTGCCGGCGGCAGGTTATCTTTTCGTCCACTTTACTTTCTTCACATTTATATTCTAAATACTACACAAACACCCCCTATACTTTCCTTGGCGTTATTTTCTGTTAGTTCTCATTAACATTGTGTCTAACAAAGAAAACGACCCTTAAGAATCAAGATG